>NW_028262413.1:29257494-29560524 GCF_047370975.1 Nipponia nippon | reverse complement strand
GACAGCTTTGATCAACTTCAAATGCAAGTATAAGAACAATTCACCAGAGGGGAAAAAAAAATAATTATAAAACAGTAAGAAAAGTTCTCAACTTCAATACAGGCAAAGGACTTTCGAATTTGGAAAGTGCAGCAAATATTCCTAAATTCCAAGGGGGGGAATAATAATAATAATTTAAAAAGGACTTTAGCATGGGGTTGAAGGTCAAAGCTTGTAAGGTTATAAAGGTCCCTTTTCTCAGCTTAGCAGGACAGATTGGCCCTGGACAGAACGTATACACAACTTCCCAGAAGGAACTTATGTAGTCTTCCCTTTCCATGTCAGCTTGGAAATTATGGGACATATTTGAGTTTGTCACTCAAGAACGGCCTCCATGCAGCTGATAAATTTATCCTAATATAAGTAAACAGGAAGCTCCCTTGTAGGGTTTAGATTTAAAAAAAAAATAAAATAAAAAAAATAAAATTACTGAGAAGGTGCTCTGTATAGATCTAAAAGAAAGATTGCTGTGATGAATTAAAGAAAGGTGGAGATGGAACAGAAGCTATATAAAGTGATTACAGCACACACTGTAGGAGGAACAGAAAGATGAGGAACAGCTCTAGGCAACTCCAAAGAGATAACTCTAAATTCCTGCAAGAAGAGATTTAAGTATGAAAGTCAAGGCAAGAAAAAGTAGAGGGTTTTTTGTTTTGTTTAAAAGAAGGTTGTACAAAAGATCACTAAAAAGTAGAAGACAGGAATATTATCTTAGGATTTTAAAAAGTAGAGAGTGTAATAGCACAATTTCCCCAGAAAATGTGTTTTGTTTTTTCGGTCCTTAGCACACACGTTCAGCTTATGAACAGACAGAAACTACCTAAATGTGTGGAAGGGAGAAGTTGATTTTAGGGCTTTTTTTTTTTTAAGCATCATGATCTCCAACACAGGCATTCTACCTCATAGTCAAATGCGGGTAGTCACTGGTATTACATCAAGAATTTCAATAATAATAAAAGCCCACAGATAGGAAGGAAGAAGGTATAACTGCTGCCCAGCCTGCTAAAAGGAAAATTTGAACAATCAAGTCAGAAATGTAGCTAAATCTTCAAGTACAGTGATTTCCCATTGCTTGTATATACTTGAATCTTCAAGTACATACCAAAGCAAAACTGGTCTTACGTAAAGTGTTGTCAAATGGACACACTAAACAAGGGCAATTTTTTAACCTAGTCTTTAGGCATCACTTGTCACAGTCCATGGGGATTTTTAAACTTACAAAATTCATTCTTCAACTAACACAATTATAAGTTTCAAAGTTTTCTATGGCTCATGAAAGTCTATTGCTCTGCCACTTTTCTCTTAAATAGTAATAATGCTTTCTTCTAAGCATACCTGATTGCATTTTTGCAGTCTGCCACTCAAACGGCAAGCAGAGCGCAAATCTTCCACTTACTTTCTTTTTTAATTGTTTCAAAATAAACCCCAGATTTTTAAGAGGTTTTGCAAACATTTCTTTATGAAAATCAAAAATATTGGAAACATTGTGTCTTGTACAAGGTCTATCTCTTTAACACAAGTATCTCATCACGAGTTACACAACTGAGGAAGGTTCAACTATCAGGTCATCATCACAAAAGTCCTACAATTACAAATGTATACGAAACACAAAAGCCTCTTACTTGAAGATTTGGAAAACGCTGTCATGTTGTTCTGCTCAGAAAAAGCATGGCATGTCAGCCAGAGAAATAAGAGGAGAGAATCATGTGTTGTAGGAAGCAATATTATAACTGGAGAGAAAAACCATAGATATTATCACTTGTCATTATAAAAAGATTTGAGCAACTCTTAGAATAGTAGAAGAATGAAATTTAACATTCTATCCAAATTCTGCTTTAGCTAATTTTATTCCTCCCTACAGTGTCAACTGAATAAAATGTAGGATTATTCACTCCCTGTATAAATAATGTATTAGGTATAAAGCAATTAAAAACAGCTTCAACAGCCTACTCCAAAAGCTATAAGATATGTGGGAAGAGTTAGAAAATTAGTTTAGTACTTATAAAGGGTTAAGTTATAATATCCTGTAGCAAAACCAGGATTAATTTCTTGAAAAGTGAAAATATATATTAGAAAGGTAATGAAAAAAAAACATTTAAGTACGACCCAGAAGCTTCTGAATTTGGAAACATGAAGACAGCACCACTTCACGAACCACAATCTGAGCACCAATATACATAGAATGAGATACTGTATCTTCAGTCAGTATGAAGAAAACACGTTTTCTTAAATCAGTGACTCTAGCACACACACTCAAGATATTAACAAGGCCAGAATTTAATAAAGCTACATATTACGGCATTTTTCTTTAACTTAGTCTAGCTACAGAAGAAATCAAGTACAGACAAAAACAATTACTCTGACAGAAGCTAAGTGCTCACACTCTTAGAACTGCCACAAAAGCAGTTGAAAATTTTATTTTCTGCAAAACTCTTGAAAAACCGCACCTATAAGGTTGCGAACATTACATGTACTAAAAATGAGAAGTTTTCTCAGAGGAAAAATAAACCTCATAAGCACTCACTTACTCACTCTCTGCAATTAGCAATTTCAGCAACCTTTTTAAGATGCTGACTACATATATCGTTATTTTATGGGAACCTAATTACAAAAGCTTGTAACACAATAAGCTGGAAGTCTGTACAGTCAAAGCAAAGGCAGGAAACACCAACACTGAAGAACAAGCAAAGAACTGGTTGTGAAACTCACACGCCTGAATTCTATTTACTGCCTCACTGTAATGTTATACCACCTTTCCCCCATGGACAGGTAAAGATGTTTTCTAAACAGAGTGCAAGAAAAGAAAAAACTTTAACAAATAAGCAAAACAAATAAGCAGGTCTGTGGATTTCTAAAGACAGAGTTCTTCAGCGGGTGTTCACTAACAATCTTTCTCAAGTTCACAGCAGTTTCCTTTACTATTTTCAACATGAGTGGTCCTAGAGTAAACTGTGCTAGACGTACTTTAAGCATGGTGTCACCTGGGTGGTTTCTGAAAAGGATTAGAAAATTTAATATTTAAACAGACGGCAGCCAGGGCGCACTACAGCTCTTAATATTGCCAAGAGTAGTTAAATCTTTGTTTGCAACAGTGAGAAATAATTTCTGTGGATGGACCAGAAAAAAATCAAGCTTTTGATTGACACAAAACTCAGGAAAGATTTCACAATCACAAAAATCAGCTAATTATACTACCTCATTAAGAATACAATTCAATTCATTCACTGCAAGTGAGACTGACTATTCAAAAACTTTTTTCTGGGATGTTACTTTAAATAAGTTCTTAAGAAAGCAGTTGTTCTGTACACATAGCTGATCACAGGTCTGGAACAGTTAATTTCTTCCAAATATGAGTGAAAACCTGATGCAATATGTTTCTATTTACCACCTCACTGTGATGATAATACTACAATTCCATACACGTGGAATCTGTTCAAATTTGCAGCGTTTTAGTTTTGTAGCATCAGCACTTAGAGCCCTTATAAATTATTTTGTTAATTCAAATGAATGTAACATTCTTACCAGTAAACCAAAGTCTTTATTCTGTATCTAAGTCTTCTAAATTATTATCTCATTATTCTGTCCAATTTCTAATACAACTATGACACACAAAAAATGTGGTTATTTTATTTCTCCTTTACAGAATCAACTGAAACCAAAGACTCTCTCTTTCCATGGAAGCATTGCATAACTCTAATCATCCATACCATATTCCTTTGCCTTCTTCCTAGTTCCTTTATTGCTATATGATCATCTATATTGATATAATGACCTACCTGTAGCATCAGCATATATATCTATATGTTCATCTGTACGGCTCCAGAACTGAACGTGGAATTCAAGATACAAATACACCTTCAATTTGTGCAACAGAAGGACTGTTTTCTGGTTTTGCTGGGTTCCAGTCCTAACATTTCCTAACAATATATAAAATGACATATTACCTGAACTTTTTACCATTCCCGTCTTTCATACTTCTTACAAAGGGGGCACAAAGTCCCAGTAAGAATCATGCTTCACACACTACCAACTGTTACAATGCAGCAATTTTTGCAATCCTTATTAACGTTTTACAATCTGAAAATACAACTAAATGAAAAGCAAACTGTTTGATTTGCTTTCTTTTTTTCATAAATAAAGGGTTGTATATATATGATTTAGCAGCAGATACCAGGGCTCCAAACAACATTTACAGCCTTTTTCTTGAACGGTTAATTTAGAAACCAGGAACACATAAAATCAATTAAAGTCATGCCTTGTCATAGGCCAACAACGTAAAACCTAAAAGCAATACAAAACCTCCAAGATGTTCCATATTACTCCTGGCCAGGACAAACTATGACAGTTAAAACCAACAGTAACAGGACATAATGCTGCCTAAGCCAGTTATTTGTTCAATATTTTACTCATGCCAAAAAGCACTACAGATCACTGTGCAAGGTAACGTTCCTCAAATGTTCTTTTTGGCCAATACATTTAGTCTACACACAATGTCATGACAGACGTGAGGTAAATGGGAACCTATACAAAAAAGTCATGGGAAAGAAAAAGAGAAAATGATAAATTAGAAAATATTGACACTGCAGACAAATTACTACAAATTAACAGAGAATTGAAACTAAAGAGACAAAAAGAGACAGTAGAAGCAGAAAAAAAGGAAAAAGGGAGAGGTGCTAGATAATAGATGGACAGCAAAACAATGCAGAAAAAATAAGCCGTGGCCTCCTACAAATCTGGAACAGCAAGACGACAAGCAAAAGGAACTAAACCAGAAAGAGCAAGCAAGAACAGCAGCTACAGCAGACTGTTCTTCACTCCTAAGAAAAATGTTACAATGAAATACACACTAACATTAATTGATTTATGTGAACACCTGTCTCTATTGGTCACAATGTCTACTATCTTTCCTCCCTGTATTAGCCTTCTGCTCAGCATATGGAAACCAAATTACTGATATCTTAATTCAGATTGATTTTGCAGCCAACTATCAACTTTTCTTTCCAAACATTAAATTCCACCTAGCTTCAGAATATTCATCAGCTAAGCCATGCTGAGCTTCTACTGATACTCTTCCAAATTTAGTCTTCCTATATGATTTTGGGCTCCTTTAGGATTATTTATTCATTATCATGTCTACTACTGAAATCAGTATAATCCTATGCTTTCAGCTGGTCATAACTGGTCACTCCAGAAATCTTTTGGGAGACAGACAAAAGTAGGACAAAGGTTTTTTTAAGTTGATAAGAAATCAAATCTATTTGCTCTTTTGCCCTTATGTTTATAAAGAAAGTGATACAAAAACCTAATCATGGTCTGTAAATGTAAACCCTTATACCCCTGGGTGCTGTACAAAACATACAAAACATACCCAAGCAGAAATAAAAGTTTATTATTACTATTCAGCAGAGAAACTTATAAAAATCAATTTAATCCATTACTTCTTCAGATGCATAAAAGTACATTGAAACAAAAGCTGAGAATGTAGAAGACAGTCCACATACATATCATCAAAAGCAGTTAGTAAAAAGAGGAGCTGAGAAGCAGACATCCCCATGCATCAAATACGGGGGGCGGGGGGGGGGTAAATTTAAGTTGGATATAAGTAAGAATTTTTTTATAATGAGGGTGGTGAGACACTGGAACAGGTTGCCCAAGAAGTTGTGGATGCCCCATCACTGGAAATGTTCAAGATCAGGCTGGACGGGGCTTTGAGCAACCTGATCTAGTGAGAGATGTCCCTGCCCAGGCAGCAGCGTTGGACTAGATGATCTTTGAAGGTCCCTTCCAACTCAAACCATTCTATGATTCTGTAACTGTATGACCTCCAGGGATGACTTATAACCTAATTATTTGATGGTCCTCTTAGCAAGTTTTTAATCACTTCTTTCTCCAGAACACAGTGAATAAGGTGTAAGTAATTCTACTTTAAAATACAGTTGAGCCCATTTTTGCTTCAATATGCAATTTCTTATTTCAGAGAGTAAAAAAAAAGTACTCAAGAGCTAGACTACAACTTAAATGCAAAATAAGCAAAGCATATACTTTGTGTTAACATTTCCATTTCTTGACTCAGAGTACTCCCAGTATAACCAACTGAAAAAGAAACTTCTGTTGTATACATTTCTGCATTTGTAAGGAAACGTTTGAGGATTAAATTTCTGTATTACGCAGTGCTGACAGCAAAAAAATTTTATCACTAGTAAGGAGGACTGAAACTGTAGGCTCTTCTTTAAACAGTAAATTAATTCCAGCTTCCAGCAGAGAACATGATTGCTTCAGCCACCTGAACATGCTCCCAGCTAGCTTGATGCCATCAGGTCAATCACAACAGGCAGTCAAGGCCAGAGAATATACCTGGCCAGTTCCCAGGCCACAATTACACTTGCTGTTGACTGGCAAATTCCACAGCCACTGGGTTCCAGGCTATTTTTTTTTTCCATCTTCAGAAATGACAAGGGTTACTATGAAGTTACTATGATGCACAGTAAGCAGTGCAGCACACTGCCAGTTACTTCAGCAGCCCTAGGAAAGTAAAGCTTCACTTTCTGAGGGCTACTTTAGATGTTTTTAAAGAGAAAGCACCTACTAGATTTGAATGTTCCATATGACTGTCAACCACTACAGGGAGACAGAAAGAAAGAAAACCTGCCAGCAATTTAAGAGTTTGAGTACTTCTGAGAACCAATCATGAGAAGGAAACATAACCAACACAATACTCACCATTCACTAAGATAACTTTGACACCAGGAAGTCAAATCAGCCATAGACAAATGTACCCTACATTTAACTAAAACATACTAGCGCAAGATAAAAATCTTTCAAGTTATATAAACAGAGGAAGATTAAGTATCTGTACAATATCTAAATGAAGACTGTAGTATTGAAAGGATAATGACTTCATAACAACCTATGACCAGAACTCAAATGCCTGCTCCACCAAGTCTTCCTGAAATACATACGATTTTTGTCTCCATTATTAGTTTCTAAAATGGGGATAAAAGTGCTTCTCTACCCAATGATAATTACAAGAATTACATTAAAAATGGAAAGAAAGATTGGAATACTAAAAGTGAGTCTCAAACAAAATTACATAAATGTACACACTTTTAATTTTACTACCAAAATACAAAGACTAATTTCACGTGTAGTTTTTCCCATCTGTAAAATAGTCCCACTCCAATCATCACTGATACTTTAAAACATGCAGAGCACCCCTGCACTGTTTTCTTTGAAAAAGCAAGATTATGGCTATCTAAAATTGGTAAAGGAAAGACAAAAAACAGTAGTCACGCCACTTAAATCCTTTCCTAATCAACTAATATTCATTTAATTCAGTTCTCAAATAACAAGAGAAAAAGCTTTCACTGGTAAACTATCTTTTGGTTCAAAGATTAAATGAATAAAACCACGGTGTGTTATATTCTTACTATGCCAAGCGGTCCTCCAGCAAAAATAAGTCAAAGACTTTATATCCCTATTATTCTTAATTAACAATTAGATATCAATACCTCCTTCACACAGCTTGCAGAAAAAAATTTCAACACCCCCCCCTTCAACTTATATACTTCCAGCTACAAAAACAGATATCCTTAATGTTAAGACAACGAACAAAACATACATGATACATTTAAATAAGAATATAAGAGCAGAGAGGAAAGCCTCAAACACATACAGGTTTGTTTATACTCGGAGACAAGGAGCCCTAAGATGTTTCATTCTGAGAGCCAACTACTATGCATAAAGCCACCTAACAAATTCCTTGTAAGTGCAAGGATACAGGAGACTGGCAATGCCCTTCTTCTGTCCTGTAGCACACTAACATTGTACAGCTTTTAATATTTCATACAAAATTAATAGATTCCTCTTAGAATATTGGGAAGCAGTAGCAGGCTGACCAGGTATAAAATCTACCTTTCCAGATTAAATGCCTATTATATTTTTCCCCGTAACTATGTGACTCAATCCTGATATCCAAGTCCTCTGCAGTCCCACACTCCTATGCAATGGAGAAGATGTGGTTTACATGGGGCCTCTAACAAGGAGCATTAAATTCAATATGTGTAAGTGTATAGCTTTGAGGTTTTGTTATGAAGTAACAGCATAGAACACTTTGCTAAAACTACAAATCTGATCAAGCTCATAACTTAATATGCACGCCTGTATATATACATGTACATATATGTATGCACATGGTTTCAGCTATGTATGCACATGGTCTCAGCTACAGCAAATTAAACAGCCCATGAAGCAACAATCAGTTTAGATATGTGACATGAAGAACAGGTCTAAAACAACAGAAGATGGAGATGTTTCACCAACTTCACATAAACCTCTCCTATGTACACTGTGAAAGGGAGAGAGCATAACAATAGGATTCTGTCCCTAAAAAACATGAAAAGCAGCTTGTATATAGTAACTTCTAAAAGTAATTAACTGTATGAAGTTAAACAAAAACACATGCTAGGACATCACTTTAGAAAACAAAATAAATCATCTCTAAGTAGAAGTATACATATAATTTTTCAGTACTACAAATAAGAGCCAGCAAATAGGCCACAGGGAGACGATGCAATTCAGATGACAGGTCTGGAGATACATGGAACACCTACAGTCATACACACAGTTGACAAAGGCCAGCACGGCAAATTTCAGACAGAATTTTGTGACACCGGCCAGACCCACCCAGGACGCACACAGCCTGAGGGAGACGCATTTAACACTTAGGGGAAGAACGCATGGCCGTGCTACAACCGCATTCATGAGGATCAAGAGGAAAAGCACAGGCTCCAAGGATCCCAGCCGAAGCACAACCCAGATTTTGTGTAGTTTATACTGCTTTGAAGAGGCACAACCCTCCCCTCCTCCCCTCCCTATAAAGGAAGAAAAGCTGCTGGGCACCCGCCGTTCGCTCACCCTCAGCAACAGGGCACCGACATCTGAGCGGCCCCACCTGCCTCCCCCTTTTCTCCATCCCCGCCTGCACCTTTCCCCCTTCCCAGACGCCCGTGGCTAGGGCTGCGGCCTCGCCTCCCCGCGCCCCCCCAGCAACCCGTCGGCGGCACAGGGGGTGCAGCCGCCCCCGCATGACACGGCGAGGGGGCCGTGCCGGGGTGCAGCGGGGCTGCAGCTGCCCCCCCACACCCCGCGGCCGCGCCCCGCGACGCGCGGCTTGTTTCGGTGGGGAGCGACGCTGAGGAGAACCCCCCTCCCCCGCCCGCGCCGGGCTCGCCCGGGCCTCCCGCCCCTGTCCCCACCGGGGGCCGGGCTCGCCAGCCCCCCGCAGCCGAGCGCTCACCAGGCAGCGGGGGGAGGCGGCGGGCCTTAGTCCGGGTCTTCGGCGAGGCCGGGGCAAGCGGCGAGTCCCCGCCGGCAGCCGCGTCCTCTCCTGCGGCAGCAACGGCGACGGCGGCTTGTCAAAGAGAAAACATGACGCGGGCGGGGAGGGGGAGGGAGGCGGCGAGATCTCGCGGGGCTACCGCGCGGGTCTCGCGAGGCGCCGGCCGCTCCCCGCCTCCGCGCGCAGGGCCGCGAGCCGCCGCCGGCCGCGCCGCGGGAAAGCTGGGCGCGCGGCCGCCCGCTCCGCGCCTCCCCCGCAAAGGACCGCGGCCGCCATCAGGCGAGGCTGCGGTGGCGCGCCCGGGGCTCGGCCCGCCCGGGGCTCGGCCCGCCGGGCAGCCCAGCTCCTGTCCCTGGCTAAACGAGCTGCAAAGCAACCCCCGAGCAGCGGGGCTGCCGGCAGGGACAGGGAACGCACCGCCTCACCCCGGTGAGGCCTGCGGCGGCCCAGCCAGAGGGACGGGGGCGCGGCCGTTGGCTGCCCAGAGCGGCTGTGGTGCAGGTGTGCGCGCAGCACCAAGGCCGCAGGGCTGCGCGTCGGGCGCCTGTTGCTGAGCCTTTAGGGGCTCCCGACAGGGCCGTGAGGGACGCTGTGGCAAGAGCCATGGAGAAACCGGGAAACAAACCATCAGCGTGCAGAAGAAAGAGGGGCCCAGACCTCTTTCCCAGACCTTTCCCTGCACAGGGCAGGGCTGGAGCAGGGGCAGCGCGTGCAGCAGGCATGGCTTTTCCTTAGTGAAAATGGAAGCAGGCCACTGCCATTGGGAATGAAAACATTACCAAAACGGTTGCTTATTTGTTTTCTTAAAGTGCGAGGAACAGCAGACAACTGTTTTTTGCATAAAAGCAGTCTGAAAAACAGGTTAGGGGAATGAAATACCTAATTTAGATGAGGATATTGATTGAATAGATGTATTGGAAAGTCAGTGAAAGGAAGGGAAATAGATACTGTATGCAGGGATAGAAAGTGTGCAGAAAAGGCAAAACAGGTCACGTCAGTGGATGAGCAGGAGTATATGGAAAAAGAAGGCTTTGGCTTAAAATGAACAGGATAACAACAACAACAAGTGAAAGTGTCACTGGGGATTGAAATTCTGGGTCTAAAATAGGAAAAGTATACTATCAAGACTGAATTATAGGCTAAGATCGTGGCAGCAACGATGACATGCCAAGTAAGATCAGTGAGGCCACACTGGCAAGAAACAAAACAATGAGAAATTTCAGTTACACCCACGTCGATTGGTTGTGGTCCATAGAATGGTAGGGATATTGTGACTGAATTAGTCTACGTTGTTAATGACTTACATTAAATAAACAGGAAAATTGACAAGCATGCGCAAGGAGGAATTGCATACGTTTGGATACATCAGCCTAAGGTAGGAATATAATGGAAGTTTACAAAGATTAGTGACATGAAATAGGTGAACAGGGAACAATTGTTTACTGTCTCTTCCAGTAGAAGAGCTAGAGGCTAACAAGTGAAACCAGTAGATGTCAAATTCAGAACAAGCAAAGGAGTGATTATTTTTTCATACACACATAATTAAGCTGTAGAACACCTTGCTGCAGGACACTATGTAGCAAAAGTTTACCTGGACTCAAAAAAGGGACTGGAAAAAAGCAAGGAAGGAAAAAAAAAAAATCCATCAGAGATTACCAAAGACATCTCTGGCTGAAAAATGCCCTGACCCATAGACCACTGAAGGCCACAGAGTATTTGGGGACACATTACTATGTGCTTGCTCTTGCCTTTTCTTCTCTAGGCATCTGCTGATGGCTGTCCTCTGACACATGGTACCGATGGACCAGTGTTCCCCTCCTTACGTTCTTGTCCTACGGCCCATCTTTACTGCATCTCTCCTCAGTATAAGTCCCCCTCTCAGCCCAAAGCACATATCCTTAATAGTTTATTCTGAGGAATGAAGCGGTTAGGGGATTTACTAACAGTAGAGCTCAGCTCCCGGGGGGGGCTGCTACACTCCTGACACAAGTTCCAACCAAAATTAGATCAAACGACACTGGCAGCTCCGGAGGCAGATTCCCAGCTACTCATGGCTCTTTATTCCATCCCCCAAAAAGGCTATTCTTGGATTCATAATTCTTTGCAGCAGAATAAAACTCAAATGCCTTGCTTTGAAAATAGTCCTTGACCCAACCATGCTAAAAAATACAGACCAAAAATAGTCTCTGTTAGCAGCTTACCCATGTAATATCAGCCCACAGAACAATGGTCGAGACAACCCATTTTTGTTCAAGAAGTCTTAAGTTTTTTTTAGTTTTGTAACCCTACCTGCACCGGCTAATCTTTTGTCTAAAGCCATAGTCAAACTCTGATGCGAATCAGAAGTTTCGTTGTTTGCACAGGTGGTCTCATCAACAAACATCACCAAAAATGGGGTAAATTATAAAAACATTTTAAAGCATTCTTTAAAATATGCCAGCTAAAGGATGCTGTGTAAGAAATAAACTTAAAAAAATTCAACAGATACATTAAATTCAGAAATGTCCAGCAGATCTGCCATTCCACAGAACAGAAAGCAGAATAAACAGACACACTAAGCAGTACTCTTCAATATGCTAACATGCCCCACACCCACAGACTTATGCTAACCGCAGCATGAAGACAAACCTTATCATTAACTGCAGGTTTTTATGGCTTGCAGGCTCCACCAGCAACCAAGTGTTGTATAATTCTCAAGGAATTTCTTAGGTTTCCCAATGTTTAATGTTTTTAAATTACGTACACTTAGATATTAAGTTCATAAAGCTGCAAGGTTTTCTTGTTTTGTTTGTCAAGTCTTGACACAGCCCACCAATCACCTTGCAATACTGAGAGGCTAGGACTTTCACCATGCAGTTTGGCTATATGCCGATGTACCTGTCTGTTTCCACAGAAGCTCATCGATTTCAGAATCTAAGTTACGCTGGAGACATTATGCAGCCACCCTCCAGACTGGGACTTGAGGTGCCAAGAACATGAGAAGAATCAAGGAAGCAAATTAATAGTAGTGTTCTAAATTAAAAATCTTCCTATCATTTTAGAATATATACCTCTTAAAACATACATGATGACTAGAATATAGACTGTTGTAATCAAAGTACCTAATTCTCTAAGACGCCTTGAAAATCTTTGCCACGCAATTTCTGATCATTGCTGTTGCAAAATAGCACGCTGCCAGCTAAAGGTTGG
Organism: Nipponia nippon; assembly: GCF_047370975.1. Lineage (NCBI taxonomy): Eukaryota > Metazoa > Chordata > Aves > Pelecaniformes > Threskiornithidae > Nipponia > Nipponia nippon. The sequence goes on along the minus strand of NW_028262413.1, from coordinate 29,547,959 downwards.
GGTAAGAGGGTCAACAAAAAAAAAAAAAAAAAAAGAAAATCCAGTTTTGCTTACAACCTTCATGAGGTATTCAGCCCATAGAATGCTTCCAACGTCCCAAAGGACCATTGCAATTTATCTTTTTGAATTCTCACATGAAGCTTGTTTATTATAGCAACTGTTAATATTTGATATTAACCACAATCTTTGATAAGCCTCAAACAACATCTAGAAGTCAAGTGACTTCCTCATTTTCTCTGGAAGTCCAGGAGGGCTTTTAGAGCTGGAGCCCCCACTCACTGGGGGCTACATTGCCTGAGCTACTGTCTGCACTTACAGCCAGCTGGCATTTGGGACCTCCTCAACTCAAAAAAAACCCAGGATGGATAATGCTGCAGGATGAGGAAGCCTATTCCATCTCCCTGTACTAAGCAGACAAGTATTGTCAAAATTCCTGAGAACCTAAATGAAGTCAACAGCATCCTAGTCTACAGTAGTACCAGTAGGTCTAAAAATAAGGATGTAAATAAGGGGAACAAAATCTACATTTGCTCTGACATCACCTATGGCTGTCACTAGAAATCAGCCACCTGATTGGAGAATCAAACTATCACTAAATGAAATCATAGCACTTCCATCCTTTGGAAATTGCGGAGGCTCCTGAAACTCTTTTGGGTACCCTGAGGACACATGAGAGGAAAGATTAGCCCTCCAGCCATCTGCAGCTACATATTAACAGGGCAAAACTAACAAAAAAAAGTTGAGAAGAGTTTTATGGGAGAACCCCAGACATAGGCCAGGAAAACGTGAATCACAGCTTCTGAATGAGCAACATCATTCATCCTATCCCCCTCCTTCACAGCAAGCATAAGCAGAAGTCTTCAAAATCCACAAATTTCTAGAGTTCAGCAGGTAATGCCCCTGACTGCAGGATATTCATGCTCAATTTCCATTTCCAAGACAGTCTCCATCTTAGCTTCAAAGCATAGAGAGAGGCCAGGAGAAAGCCCATACGATCATGCAGGTTTCAAGGGAAAGGAGGCTGTAGATGCTACCTCCGTTAGCTCTGTGCTCCCACCTCTTTTTTGAAACAGAAATAATCCCTCCTGATGACTGCAGATCTCTCAAGTCCCACCCCCCGGCTTTCCTCCTTCCCAGCTTCACTTGAACTAAGGCAGATTTCTTCTAGCATTCAGCTCTACAAGACCTGGTTTACATCAATGATTTCCTATTATTTTGTATGAGTTGCTGCATTATTTATTACTTTTAGATGTATTGTTATGTAATCCCATCAAATGTACTTTTAATCTTAAGCAATGATGAGAAAGGTATGATAATGAAAGAACAATGCACACTTTAACATCAAGTCTTTCTTTTTCTAAAACTGTTAGTTATTATCCTTTAGTTTTAGTAACCACATTTAACTCTTTATCCTCTTCTGATCCAGACATTATGCCAGGGCTATGACCAATTCCACTCTCACTATTTTTGTACAATCTTTTTTTGTAATGCAGTGCCTAGGACAGGACCCAACATTCAGCATTAGACTATGCTATTTATCTAGGGCTTGTTCTTAGCTACTTCTCCACAATGCAGGATAATTTTGGATCATTACAGAAAATTTGATTTATATATGAAACATCTCAATTAACTGCGTTTTGCTTTTACTGACATTTTTTTCCAGCGGACATTGCTAACATTGGCATGCCTTGCTGTTGTCATGGCAATGAAAGGAGTCTATATGTTTTTGGATGTGACTCAGAAATCATTTTATACAGAAATGGGACAACAATTAGAATAATGGACATTGGATGTTTCTGTGCCACCAGTTAATAAACAACCAATGGGAAAAAAAGAAAGAGCCCAAACCAGCAACAAAAGACATTGAACATAAGCTCCTTGACTGGATACAAGACACCAAATTGCTACTTGTGACCCCATCTTGCAATTAGGGCTGTGTGGGTAAAGCTTTAGCATTCTCGAGCGTTATTAATATCACAGTGATCTGCCTGTGCAGTTAGTTAACTAGACCAGGACCCAGATTTGTCCAAATAAATTCTGCTCTTGATGTTCAGAAATACATGAGAAGAGTCTTGCCTTGTACACTAGCCCAATAAAGAAAGGTCTTGAAACAATCATTTCTGTGTGAGGGCTCATTCAAAGGCAAGACACTTCTCTTGGCCACTGAGTTCACAATTTACATGAGGCAAAAGAAAAAGAAAAATATTTTAGAAAGGCAAGTTTACCAATTAAAAGATGAGGAAAGGAGCTTGTGTCAGTCACTGATCAGGTGTGGAAGAAGCAGTTGCAAACACTAAGTAACATGACTAAAACCAGCCTACACCCATCTATGAAGTGTCTGGAAAAATTGATTGCTAGGCTAAAAATACCATTCACCTATATCTTCTATATGTTACTCATCCAACACTAGCTCTTTTCCTGTGAATTCAAGGTATATGAGGGGAGCCGTTATTAGAACATTTTGCCTGTGCAGGGATGCCAAATGTGGAGGCATTGAAGTATATGCATCTGTGTCAGTCACTAATTTCATCTTCTGACTCATGTTCTAGAGTGACAGTTCTTCTGCATGGCACTTCCCGTTCATACCAAGCTGAGCCATACTAACTGTTATTTATTAGAAAGCAATCTAAAGCCAGATCCACACAGCCAGCTGGCTCTTACCCCAGTACAAATCATCACTGCCACATAATCAGCACTTTCAGAGCTCAGGATTGCGGGTGGCTGTGTCACTTCCCTTCTTCTACTGTTGGATCCCAACACACTGTGGAATGCAGAGTAGGAACCAGTCTGAAGTAACCTCAGATTTAACATCTGATTCAATCCATCACCATCTCTCCTTTCTTTAGCCAGCTGGTAACTTTTTCAAACTGTTAGAAGCCAGTCTGGGTGAAACAGTGTTCTGCACCTCAGAAACGCCCTTGGCCAGGCCAAAACAGGAAACAAATACCAGAAAACAAATGGGAAAAACACATGGGAAACAGGAGGGGTTTGCACTGGAAGATAATGAATGAGAATATAAAGGGGAAAATAAAAGGATTATACATGAACAACCAAGTAACAACTAAATTCATATACAAGACTAATTCCAAACTAATCTGTGCATGGGTACAAAACATTTTGAGTATATGTAACAGGAAGGTTATTAGATTCATACACAAGACTAATTCCAAACTAATCTGTGCATGGGTATGAAGCATTTTGAGCATGTGTAGCAAGAAGGTTATCAGAACTTCAAAATTATTAGTAATTCACATTAGCTTAATATGATAGCAACCAGTGCACAGCTGAAATGCAGCTTAAATATTGTGTGATAATAATAATTATATGCATAAAGATAGTAGAAAGAGTTAAACAATAAATGACCAATGGTCAAAGTACCATTCATAGGATTGCCACTCCCCAGCTGTACTCTTACCAGATGGTCACAATACCTTTAGGGCCTTACGAGTGAGTTTTGGTCCTCTGCCTTCTTTTAAGGGCCACTGTTGCACAATCCTGCAATTGTGTCCCCACTTTATATCCCTTTAACAATACAGTTAGGAAAAGAAAAGTACTCATCACAAATGCTTGCTTCCCCCTGCTATAGTCTTTCCTACTCAGTGAGTAAGACAAACTGAGACCTCTGGATGGAAACACGAAAAAGAGACAACACAGATCTCTAACATCACCTTTGTGCTTACCTCTGGAGCACCCAGATACAAACAAACTGAGACTAGTTGTCCCTTTGCATTTAAAGCAGAGAGGTTATCCAGCTGTCATGGCCCTGCAGCAACAGAAGCAAACAGACTGGTTAGTCTTGGCAGGATGTAGAGAGATGTACTGGAGGACTGCCCAATATAGTACGCAAGAGATATGTGCCTGTACACATTAACTTAACGCACAGTAAACTCACTGCTGTTCCAGAAAGGAGTAGCCACAGTATTTCACGAGTTAATATTTATGCAGAGTTGCATCATATGCAACTGGACTCAGTAGCAAAATAACACTTGAGCTGTTTCTAGCAAGCACTAGTATTCTGTTTTGCTTCAATCAAATTCTAGAGAGGTGAAAAATTTAAGCAATAAAGATTAAAGTTTATGCAGTCATAAGCAGAGCACTGATCCAGTCCCTGTTTTCATAAGGGGAAAAAAAAGTAACAATTTGTTTATCTAGAGGGCTTCGGTTAAGCAGAAAGCTTCCATTTTTTTCATTGAGCCCATCTGACCTTGAATAAGTCCCCTTCCTATTTATTCTTCTCTGAAATGGGCATAATGCCACTAGTTAGATGTATAATTCGCTTTCAAATTACTCTAATCTTTTTGCACAAATGCAAAATATTACTATACTTTACCATAATTGTTCCATGCAAGACCCTGTGGATGATTTCTTTCAGCAAGAGGCATGTAGTTTTGTAAGTCAGAATATAACATGAATTTTATAAAAGTCATGAATAAATATGGAGCCTAGGAAAAGAAGCACTTCTTTATAGTTGCGATTGTTTTATTTTTCTTTGCAGAATACAGATGCATAAAAATGGTAAAGCTATCCTCAAAACTAACAACATTCAAAGACCACGGTTACACACAATACTCAGGTAATTGCACCACATGAAGCCTGAACACCTGAAAGATATTGTAAAACATCTTGTCTGTACAGCATATTCTAATGCATTGTTTAGCATTCTTAAAAATTATGACTTCTTCCATTTTCTCTAGGAGATCATTCCTCAGATGAAAAAAAACGGTTTTCCCAAACAATCTTTTTTGGGAAAAAAAACAAAAACAAAAAAACAAAAAACAATTTTCATCCCAGAATTCCTCTTTCTGAACTTGAGCTACAAAAGCAATTCATTTTTCTCTGAGTTTGTAATCTTTTCCAACTCTGACAGCTATGTCACTTCCTTGCTCATGCTCCATTCCACCAATTCACTAAACTATTTTTTTTCCCCCTCTTTTCCCATTAGTTATTCCCCTAGTGCCCTAACATTTTTTTTAGTGACTTTTCTTTGGCTTCTGTCAGTTCATTGATAATTTTCTAGTCTTTAACTGGAAGTGAATATTCTAACTGTTGTCTGAAAGCCGTACAATGAGGAATTATCCTTCTGCTTTCATGAATCAATGACTACTCTGTAAGGCTAAAAGCAGTTTTTCTCTTCCCATTGTTTTCACATTTCCTCTCATTCCATTTGTTTTTGCATTCAATTTTTTCCAGCAAGCACAACACAAATAATAGCCTCCCGCACCTTTCACTTTGCGATCTCAAAATGTTTTTCAAAAGGAATCATCTTTCCCTTACATGGGGAAAACAGAAAGTATAAATAGGATAATTATCTCATCCCAGTATGTCTAGCACAGGTTATGTTCCAGCTCAGCATGTTACCTAATATTCTACTTTTACAAGAAAACCCCTGCTCATACTGGTCTTTTTAGAAAGAGACTGGTAAAGTTCAAGTATTACTTTTTTTCTGTCCCACATAGCTTCTTGGGCTGCTACCACTACAATACCTCGCTTCTGCTTGGGAAAGAAAGTGCTCACGCACAAAAGAGACATGGAAATATAAAGGTCACTTTCAAAGTGAATACTGGAAAGAAATCTTTCACATGGAGCACTATCAACATCTTCATTTCAGAGAGGTAAAAAATGAAGCCTAGACAGATGAAGCAACTTTTCCAAGGCTATTCTGGAGTTTCAGGGTATAACTCAGAGCGGAGCCAGGAATATGGCTCCAGTCTCCACAACCCAATACTAGGGTTTAACCCAAAAGCCCAGAGGTCCTGCCCACAGGCATCTGGATTTGTATGTGCCATGAAGTCCTGGACTCGACAGACAGAATCACAGAGCAACCAACAGACATTTCATCTTTGCCATAGCTAATTCAGCCCTAAATCATCCAGAAAGGAAATGAGCTAAAACGTTTATATTGTGAAACACTAATAAACACTTTGGCCAATTAACAAGTTAGTAAAAGACCCATACAGCTGTGCTGATTAGGGGGTAATCTTGTCTGTCCCAAACTACTTATGCTGGTAAATGACTGGGACTGATGCCACTGGCATCAATACAGAGGCATGCATTTCCATCTTCTGTTCTTGCACTATTGGTTGAAGGCATGTGGCTCTCTTTATAACTGCACTTACTAACAATGCTCCCTCCCAAAAAACACCACCAAAACCCCACCCAGCCCTAGAATCAACAATTTGAAGTCAAGATGAGCCTTAACATGCACAACTTGAAGATATTGGCTCACTTTTTAAATATTAAAGGAAAAAAAAAATGGGTTTCCAGAACAAGTCACATAGCTACCTGCAGCTATTTCTAATTTGTCCTGAATCATCTGAATTAAAGAATTAACTCAATCCTGAATAATCATCCAGCTGAGAAAAACATTAGAAATTGAGCTGGGAACCTGTTTATTGCTTCTCAAAAATGAGTTGAGGTGCGTTTTGGGGGAGTTTGTGGGGTAGGGGTTAAGCGTTTCTGGTCTTCTGTGTGTTATGGATGTACAGCAAATGCACATTTGGGTGGTTCATAATAATGGGTTTGGGACAGGAAAAGCCAAAGGGACAATTTTCTGTGGATATGCCTTGGAAAAGAAGAATGCATGCTCTGAAAGACACATTCTGTCCATTTAGCTGGGGATGCTAAATTGCAATACCTGCTCATGATGGGTAGTACTTTTTGAAGTATATGACCAGAGAGCAGAAGTGTTCTGCCAGGCTACGAGGGAGCAATAAGTAGCAAGGAGGAAGAGGCGAGAAGCCAGTCAATACACTGTGGCAAACTCCCGCACACAGGCTAGTTCATGGCTGACACCTTTTTTTGCCAATTTTTCTAGAAGTGAAAAAGCCAAGCAAATCCTATCATAAATGTTTTTAAGTAGGTATAGCAAATAAATGGTGAAACTTTTTCTTTAATTGTATCTTCTCTTGTAAGGAGAAGTGTTTGCTTGGTCACACATTCAGGATTTGGTATAATTAGTCCCCATGCCCAAATGCTGTGCTAAGGGGCAAACACATACGGCTGGCTACACATCATTTGATCTTCCTCCTCACCCCTCCCTTAGCATTCAGCTGATGACTGAACAGGTTTTTCTTGCCATTATTTTTAATTCCCTCAAGCTGCCTATTTTTCCTCCTTGCCAAACAGCAGGAGCATTCAGCTCCTGAAAGGCCCTGAATAGCTGCTGGATGCTGCAGGCTGGGATGCAGGCCCTGAAAGCGAGAGCGAGGCTAGGTGTACAGCACAGCACCCAGCCGCAGGCACCACAGCAGTCCGGCTGGGCCACGCAGCAGGCAGTGAGCGGGCAGGCCAGAGGGCCCAGGAGTCCCACACAGCCTACGCAGTGCCTGGTCAAACATCCTTACGTGCCATTTTATGGCCGATCTGCGTACTGGCCGGCATGCCCCCATCCTTACCCACCCCTCCCACTTCCAGGCAGATTTCAGAGACATATTTCTGAACAATATGTAGGGTCCAGTGGGAACTATTTCTCAGGCCAGCTTTAAATTCAATTCATAGGGACATACTGCTCATCTCAGGGGGCTTCAGCCACTCTCAAATTTCCCCTCTTCATTTCAGAGTGAAATCTCAGAGAAAGTACTGGCCGGTTTCAGTGTGCTGAAACCAGAGCCACAGTCTATCTTCAGAGCCAGTCCCCTCGTATCAGATCTCACCAGCAGCTGCAGCAATGTGCACTTGATCAATGCAGGTCAGCAGCTTCCACTGGAAGAGTACAGCTATCGTGAAAGTTCTGATCTAATACAAGCTAAACGTGACTAGAAGAGGTTCTTAATTTTGTGTGATGTTTCATTTTAAATGTGCTATAAACATAGACGTAACAATAATAAAAATTTAAAAAAAGAAAGATTCCACAAGGAAAATTATGAAAATGATAGAAGCCAGTAAAACTATTAAAAAAAAAAAAAAGGCAAAGTAAAAAAAAAGCAAGACACATACACAGCAACAAATTCAGTTAAAATCCCATCCTACATTTACTTTTGAATTTCCTCCAAATATACTATCTTAAGCTCTAGGTAGATAGTGCTAAATCAATTTAATTACATGATCACACAGAAAATAGCATTAAAAACCTTTCATTCCTCTTCCCAGGAGCAGAACTGAACTATCGCACAACACTGTACTTTTACTAGTTTCCTATTTCTTTTTGTTTGTTTTAACAAAAAGCTGGAATTCTTCTAAAAAAAATGCACAAAATAAACAAAAGTTTTGCTTTGAAATGAAAAGCAGTTCCATTATATAGAAAAGTTTGGCTAGATGAATAGAAAGCTCTGCCCATTGCACAGAAAGGGCTGCAAAGGGCATCCTATTTAACCAAGCTAGTGTCCTGAGGAGCAGTCGATCAATACATCCTCTGGGTAATTTGCACATTTAGGATGGGATGCAAGTTATCCCCTTCTGGACATCATTTCTGTACTTGGAATGTTAACAAATTGCTAATAATTAAAAATTCTGTGCATAAAGCAACCCACAGGTATGGAATGTGATTTTGTTTTTTTTTTTTTTACAAATTCTAAGAACTCAGCAAAAAAACCCAAAACTCTCCCTTCAACGTCTTTTCTTAGAATATCCAGTATAACTTTCCACAAGGTGACATTTCCCTAGAAAATGTCACTCTTAAAGCTGTGATTCCACCAGTGTTCTGACAGTTCAACACACCGTTTTGAAGTTTCCCTTAAGCTGTATCACCTGAAGAAATATTTAGGTATTTTCCAGCCCTCCCCCTTGAGGAAACTGGTATGACATCAGTTTTCAGTTAAGCCACCAGATGTACTGTCATTCACATTCAGACCAGAAGAGCCTAGTTCTGCAGGCTAAAATTGCAGTTTTGATCAGTGACTGAAAAAAGAAGTTTTTATAATAAATATTATAATATTCACAAAATCCCAAGTGTGAAATTCTACCAGAGGAAGACAGTGTGCAGTAAACTCAACAAAATCTCAGATCTGTGCTACCTATTTCAGAGCCCTGAATACCATTATCCTGAGACACACACATAGAACACAAGACACTCCCAAGACACCATGACATTCTTCAATAAATTTTCCTCCTTTTAAATTCTCTGTATACCTTCCGGATTTCTCTCTCGCTCTCTCATATTCCTATTTCCGAAATACTTTCATTTACATCAATATTAGAGAAAACTTATCAATTCTTGATTTCTGGGTGTCAAGCAAAGAGCAACCTTTAATTCCTGTCAATAGCTTAGTTCAGTCTGTTATGAACCAAGTACAGAATACATTTTACGTTACACAGCACCCTCCAAATTTCAGTAAGGAAGTTTTTATTAAAGCCAGAAATTAACCCCTGGAGTTTGCAAGAAGGTCCAGCATTGCCCAACTTCCCAAGATATAATTAAATAAGGTCTTAGGGAAGTTACACAATACTGGGTCTCATTCCGAGTTTTTTGGTCCTTAAAAAATAGAATAAAGGTATACAATTAGCTGTAACAGTTGAATACAGCCTTGAAACATCCTTTAATGTTAATTGATAAATAACTGTATCCTCTTGTCATTTGTCCATGAAAAATACTAACAAGGTAGTGCAAATATACAACAGCTACATTCAGTACTGTATTTATATTTTTTTTTCTTTCAACTAATCAGCACTGTATTCATTAAAAATGTCATTAAACTCTTCCAGTTTAGTAGCAAGAGAGGCTGGCTGGGTTTGCCCCAGCTTAGATGCGTCTGTTCCTTGTACAGCGTGTTGTCAACTATAAACAACAGAAACGACAAAGAAAAATGATCCATTCGGGTGATTAAGTGCATGGGAGAATCCATGACCTTCAGTTAAACCAAAGTGGTTCAACAATGTGGGTAATATTCAAAATTATAATTTTCCTTTTTCCTTCTAAAGGAAGTAGGTAACGGAGCAATTTAATTTGTTCAGATTATGTTGTGACTCAGCAGTTTTGATTGGGCTTTTTACAAAAGCTTTCTGTGTTAGGTTGCTTCATTTTATTACTCTGAAGATGTATCTTAATTTTCAAAATATAGCCTTGTTTATGCTGCACATAAGCAATCACAGAAATTATTATTGAGTAGTTTCTAGCATGGAGAAGATAAATCAAAGGCAACACAATAATATAGTACTGATTAAAGATTCCCCCCCTTCCCCCCCCCCCAAATATTTAAATAACCAGCCAGGGTGACAGAAAATGAAGCATTAAAAGGGTGAAGGAAGCACCAAAAGGGACAGAAAAATTCTGAAAGAAGCATTTTTTGAGTGAGCTTAGAAATTCACTAGGTCAGTTATCTTTTCCAGCTGAAGCACTCAGTAAGTTTATACTCTCTGCTGTCATGTGTAGAGTTTATCATACTGATGTACAATTAGATACCTGGTGTGCCAGCCTTTGAAGTGAGGCAGAGGCTTTAAGATCCTTTTTGGTCATGCTCTCACATTGATATTTCAGTGAAGTTATGCAGTGTTGAATACTGGTGCTAGGATCAAAGTCCAAGCTACGGAATAAAACATACTAACAAGACAAGTACCAGGATGGTTAGTTTCAGCATGGTGGCATGGGAATGACAGTAGACATCTCTTTTCTGTTGCTATGGGGTGTCATAGAAATAAAAATTCCTATTATATTAGAAGGTACCAACCAGGAACATGCCTCAGGACAGCGGATGAGCCCACACCCACTGCCACCACTTACACCTTCCTAGACTTTGCTCCCCCCACTATGCAATACATTGACCGTTCCCCACCTCTCCCAGCTTCTCCTCAATGTCGTTCCCCTGCTTCCCTTATCCACAACACTTTCTCCCCTTTTTAAGTACATTGTCCAATTTCCTCTCATGTCCATCAACATCTGAAGCAGCCCAGCTGCACTGCACTGCAAGACCAGCCAGCCTGCAGGTATGTTTTTTTTCCAGTTGGCCCCTGCTCAGTATACACAATATGATTGGTCTGGCAGCTACTGCCTTCCTCTGGTGGGGTGACATTTGTTGTTTAGGCCTGGCACAGAGGAACTCTAGTGGAACACTGTGTGATCCAGCTGCTTGAAAATGCAACACGTCCCAATTTAATGCTAGTTAATGTTAGCTCCAAGCAGAGGAGAGGCTCCAGCATCAACTGGGTGCAACAGAGAAGATGGGGGAAGCACAGGAATGAGTTAGCTTGGTATTTTGTTTTGTCTGCAATGCCTGAAGTATAACGTGCCCACCATGATTCACAAGCCTTCTGTAAGATGTATAACTGTACAGAACAGAGAGTAAACTATTTCAGTACTTGGAGATGCCACTCCAAGAAATGTCCTTAGCTGTATCTTCTATGTGACAGGTGTCTTAAGAAACATACACCAAGGACCAAAGCAATTAAAATCAAAACTGATGTCACCCTTTCATGCAGCAGTTGAATAAAACAATACAAATTAATATTATTGCTCACATGCTGCTGGAAGAATAATTTTTAAAGTTCATGACTGAAAATAATAATAAAAAAAAAAGTAGTCATTTACCTTGGTCACAGTTTAGAAGGGATGCAACAGTCATGATCTAACTAAACCAAAAGCAGCAAGGCAGTTAAAGCAATATGGACAACACTTTCAATCATGTTTGCACACTTTATGTAAGGGTGTCCTCCTTGAAACAAAAGATGAAATGCTATTGCAAAAACTAGGAATCAACTCTACAGGAAGGTAATTCAGAAGTAGTATTTGCAGCAGCAGTTTTGCAGGAAGGCGATTTGGGACTTATGGATTAAGAATGCTGTCACTGACAGAGCAAAATCCTACTCAGGCTATTCTTCTTACATTGCTACTGCTGCTAGATTTGAGGAGCACCATCACTGCGGACATGGCTGAACAGTAACAAACCACAAGCCTACAACTGCTGCCTCACAAAAAAATCACACCTATGACTTTAAAGCATTAATAAAAAGGGAGAATGTAACTTGAAAGAGATGGTAGCCTGAAGAAACATTCCCAGATCTTGCCTCCAGATTTCAAAGGACAAGGTATAAAGAGGAAGCATGTCACCCAGGATACTGGAGCACCAACAAATTTTTATAAATACACCACCATGAATAGTGAAAGAAACAGTGATCACCTATGCTATGCCTGTCTAAAAGCAGAAATATAGTCCCAGTGACCTGGGCAAAGAGGAAACTCCCTGACATAATACATACTGTTTTTCCATTACTGGTAACGGGGCAGAAACACTGTGACGCAGTGGCAACTGCTAGCGATGCTCTCTAGCACCCCTCTGCCAGGACATGCCCTTGCAGTCACCTAGCCCTTTGAGTTTATTTTATGGTCCCGTCCCCTACTAGGGAATTACTGGAATGAAGCTGTGCCAGAGTTGAGCACTGGAGAACAGATTAGGCCATCATGCACATGGAACAGGGAGATGATAAGATGAATCAATAGTGAAATAACAAGAGAGGGCAGGAGGGATGGTACCTGCCTGTCCATCTTTCCAGGCACCGGTGTGGGACATCTGAGGCTTCAAACCCTCATTCCATTCCTGGCTGCTCTAACATGCCCCAGGATCAACAGCCATGCCTAAATTGAGGCAAGACCGATAGAAAGTCTACAACAATGGAAAGAGCACAGACAGGGGCTCTTCCCTTGAAGCAGGCTGCTGAGAAGGATTTTCAGGCTTTGCAAATGTGGCCAGGGATGCTTAGATCTACATGGAGAGACAGAGCAGCATAGGTCAAAGATTCTTTAGAAGAGCATCCGGAATAAATGCATGATCCCATCCTTCAGAGAGCTCAAGGTCAGGCTTTTAATTCAATTCTAAATGTTCTTCTCTATCTGAAAATAATGGTTTTTACAGCATGAGGAATCAGGCTGTGCTGCACAATAGTTTCACATACAAATGTGACATGGGAGCATGACTACAGGACAATATAGGGCAGGAAACAAAAGAGAGACATTGCATCCCATTGAAGCAGCAGGGCACATCTCAGGCATGCCAAAAGCAATTACTGAAATGGGAAACTCGCCAGCCTACCACAGCCAACAGCTATCCTTACAAAACAGCTATAGGGCATCTGGACTGCAGCTTCATATTGCTTCAAAGATGGGGCACCTCCAAACACACAATGTCACTTAATATTTTAGGGTACTGAATCAGAGAACAAAAATAACACCTAGCAAATTACCAGCAGCACCCCATAGCAGTGATTTCTATATCTTGGCTGCAAAGTGACCAGATGCTTAACTTCTGAAGTTACAGTTCAGTAAGAAGTTAAGATGATTTTAAGCCTATACTTAGAAACAAGCATGAATGTAAGTCTTTTCATGAACATCAGTGATTTTTCTGAGCAAGAACCTAGGTGACAAAAAATGTCAAGTTGATCAGTTTTTTGCTAATCCTTAGAGGATATTTCACACCACTATGAAAGCTGTCCGTGAATAGAAGGTGCTCAGATACCATGGTTACCGTCATGGTATGAGATTTTAAATAGAATAGTATAACAAATTTGCTAGGGTCTTTTATGTTTGAATTAGCTACAACATTGGAAGACCAGACAAATTTTTATTATGTTATGTCTCTGTTCCCCTGATCTTTAGCATTTGGATCAAAACAGAACTTGACTAACATTTTGTAGCTGTACACATACTCTGTTTGAAGTAACTGCCCTTAAAATCACAGTCCTATTTACATTTTTACTGAACAAAAATCAAAAGTAAACAGTGTGTCACTTCCAAGGTACTTAAGAATTAGCATGTAGTCAGCTGCAAACCACACATCTGGCATGATTTGTAGTGCCTAAGAAGAGTTTAAGTAGCAGACTATTTCAACAGAGCATATGAAAGTTCCAGTACTCATTTGAAGGAAAAATTGGTAAGGAGAGAAAATCTTTACTTCATGCAGTTAGAACGATACTAAGACATTAACGTGACATTTCTTTTGACTGGCAATAGTTGTACGTAGCTATTAAGTACAGGATACGTCTATTGTACATAAACATTATGGAAGCTTGATCAAAAAGCAGCTGCATAACAAAAATTGATTTGAAAAGTACATAATATTTTGTAACTTTTCATAATTTTCTAGTTTTTGCCAATTTGGGGTTTTCATAAACTTTTTTTAGAAAACTTTTATGTAATCTTTTGTTCCCTGGTTCTCTAGGGAGTTGATAAGCAAAACTGCTACAAACACAAAAATGCATAGAAGGCGTGGGGGAGGGGGAACAAAACTGTTTGAAAGAGCATTTAAACATTCTTAGTTTTCCTTTGTTACTAAATAAAACATCTTAAGTTGACATTAAATGAACATTAATGTTTATTCAATATATTCAATATAGAAAACTGTCTTTTCAACTGATTCTAAGCTTCCCATAAAGAATGCTGGAAGTTCATTTTGCCCAATTTCAAAACCGAGTTTCCATTTCTTCTGAGAAGTTTTACTCTATATTCTGAAGAATTAGAGCAAGTTGAACACGTTTTGTCCAGAGACCATGCAGAAGCATGAATCCAATGTCACACTTGAGAAACAGGTAATTTAACATTCACTGTAACAAAGTGAGCATGTGTGCATACACAGTATGAGACTCCTAATTGCTCCTAATCGCTCCTAATCTTATTTTCACTATTTTTTTTCCTTCAAACCAAGCAATTCACACATTTTAGTTCCCAAGCAGATAAGAGGCTTGAAATTTTAGAAAAGTTTCTTCTACTGTTGCCAACCACTACAGTACAAATTATTTTAAGAATTCATATACAAGTATCCCAAACAAAAACCTTCTCAACCAAACACCCTGAGGAAATTAGAACTCACGATATGCATGACCAATTTACAGTGAAGACCTTTTCTAATATTGTGCATAATATAGGGACTAAAACACACTTTTTTTGTCATGCATTACAAGTACACAAGTGTAAGCAAGTAGACCACTAAGAAAATATGCATCTTCTTAACAGGTGAAGACTATTACTGTGTCCAAATACATTGAGTTGTACTAATATGAAGCCTCTGACAACAAACAACCTTTTAATAAGTCTGAGTCAGACCATTATCCTTGTTCTATATGCTGAGCTCTAACAGACAATTTCCCACTGACTTAACTCTCTTTATGCAATCCTTTAAAAATGTGTAAAATGCATGCTGCATTGTTGTAAAACACTATCAACACAAAGAGAGAATTCTAGTCTAGAAGCACTTATTCCCATTTTGCACAAAGAAAGCAACTGTGTCAAGGTGTATATGGTAGTCAAAAGTTAATTCTCCATTTATTTGCTGACATGTGTTGTATGAACC
Source organism: Nipponia nippon (assembly GCF_047370975.1). NCBI lineage: Eukaryota > Metazoa > Chordata > Aves > Pelecaniformes > Threskiornithidae > Nipponia > Nipponia nippon. Next base: position 29,532,750 of record NW_028262413.1, on the reverse strand, counting down.
CAAGTTACAGAAAATACTTAGCATCCCCTCATCTATAAGTGATACAAAGTATACTGTAGGCAATGTAGTTTTATCAGACTTGGAGGTGGGGAAAAAAAAATTACCAAACCTAAAACAAAATAACAACCCCAGCAACATAAAACTAGGACATTGATTTCAGCTGTACACAGTTAACCTCCTCAAAGTTGTCTGCCTTGTACCTGCTGTTAACTCCAGCATTATCTACACTTATCAGCAAAACAAACCAACCAAGCTGTTCCAACAAGTTGAAAGCCCATTCAAATTCAGAAATATCAAAGAAACATTCCCATCGTGCTGGCTGGCCAGCATTCACTTAACAATTGCCTCAAGAGTCTTGGCTTGTTGCTTTACAGTCCCATTTAGTGTTTCTAAGTACAGAGAAAACAATTGTAAAGAATGCAGAATCTACCAAGTTTATAATTTTATCACATCAGAAGCCGAGCTTTTTCACTATCAAAGAAACTACTCAAATAGGCTTTCTAAAACAGAAATTCATAGTGTATTTCTAAAGAGGGTTTCACAATCATGTCTAAATGAACTAGGCCTTACCGCATCCCAATAGCAAATTAGGTTTGTTGTTTTTTACAATCAAAGGCTTTGAGAGCCAGTCTTATTTTCTAATGAAAGACAGATTTTTTTTTTGTTATCACACCAATATTTTTTTCATTACCACTAATCACTTAGACCATTCCTATGGTCTCACATGTGGTCACACACTCATTATGTTTTATAAGAAATTGCATTTAAATCAGAACAAATCAGTCCCGATTCTCATGTACTTGTCAGGTCAGTAATGACTCCCTATCCACAACCAGAATACTGGATACAGTCACATCAGAATGCCTGCCTTCCCCGGACCTGAGTTTTACTGTAGAAAGCAGCTATTTTTGTCAATCTTAACTTATTTTGATCAGGTGCTCTTTCCTCAGCACAGTCACAGAATGACTATACACTGCATGTCTTCTGTCATTTGGCATGTTATGGCCCCAAGCTTAGATATATTTTTCTTAATTACTGCACATCATCCTGAGCAGGCTTAATTAGTTTCAGAGTAGACTGAGAAAGACACTGATACTACATAAGGCCAAGAGAAAGAACATTTTAGCTACCTCTTAATAATACTTACTATACAATGGCTTAACTAAACTCCTCAAAAAAATAACAAAATTAAAAATTTATTAACTGCTTTATCAGTCTTAAATGCAGGTGCTGAGATTCAACAGGGAAAGCACCTCTTACAATCCACTATCAGGTCTTAGTACAGGTATAATACATAGCATGACAAGCATTGCCACATGAGGTTTATTTACTTGGGTTGGTACCATCTGTATTACTCATGAGCCATGGAGTGAAATGGAATCAGATTGATTCACAGTCATTTAGGGCCACATGTTCTATCAGTTTCCACGATCATAAAATGAGCTTAGTGAGGCTTTCAAGTAGGAGACATGAACAAAGATATTAGACTACCTGTTTTGGGAGGTGCTTTTTGGTCCCATGTAACACAACTTTTTCTTGACGAAAGTTTGTTTGCCGCAGCCTCAGAGGAGGGTTTTTTCACTGATTCTTCCACTAGGGAGTGGAAGAGAATCTAATTCTTTTCACAGATGTTCCCTGATGTCTGGGTGGAGCTTTCTCTGCACTTGCAGAGTCAGGAACATAGCCCAAACCCTGCTGAGGACTGTTCAGCAAGTATCTGCCTTTAGCCACCCTTCTAGCGCCTGAAGCGTTCCCTCAAAGACAGTCAGTCCTGTTATCTGGTTGACCTGAAAGCCCCATAGGTGGAAGCCTCCTGTCAGAGGACAGTGCCATTTGGAGCGATAAGAGTTTTATCACCCAATGTATTTCTTCCAGGCTACATTTTGCAGAAGTGGCAACAGGAGAAGAAGGAACCATTACATCCACCACAGCCTCAGAAGAGTATCTATCTGCCACTTGCAGATAAATAATACCCTGCAGATATGTAATACCTTGTCAGTTGCTTTCCCTTAAATGTACTGTCCATTATATATCCTTTTAGGGGGCAAAGAAAGCTGCCTCCCTAATGAGCACCGCTCAAACAGAAGGCATAAAGTTGTTTCAGCTGTATGCAATGAAGCACTTACCTGAGATACATATAGCAACTCCTGAACCCCCAGAACTCAGCCCTGTGATTTTCAGCATGTTTTCTAAGAAGCTCCAATGTCAGCAAAAACACTATCAAGGATAGATCAGTCGTCTTCCTTTCTAAAATTCACCTGCTGGGACTGGACAGCTGATGTGTCTCCCCCAAATGAACACTGCTCTGCCCAAGGTCTTTCAAAGTTCCTGCAGATCATGCACTGCAAAGTTTATTAAAGATCATGAGCAGTAACAGCAGCAGCAAAGGGAGAGACAGACCCTTCAAATCACAGCAGGTCATTAAGTATTTTAATGAATGTTAATTACAGAAATTGCTTGAAGCTGAAGGATGACAGACTGCCAGTGCAGATTTTGTCATGAAGAGCATGCATTGCCTGTCCAAAAGGCACTGAAAGTCATGTCCCAAACTTGCAGGCAGCATTGCCATTTTTGTCCCCTTCAGGTATTGTTTTGTTTTTATTTCAGGTTGAAGTTGTCAGAAGAGACTTTTATTGCCCTCTTTTGTTATTAGGAGAGTTTTCTAGCAGCAAATAGACTCAGTGGTGTGAGTACACCTTGCTTGGTCTACCCTTAACACAGGACACAAATTATTTGCACATATAGTTCTAAACCAAGGCAAGCAGGCTAGGAATGACATCCAGTGGTGAAACAGCCTATATTACCCCACGTGTTTCTTTGTAACTTTCTATTAACTTCTCAAAAGTGGAACCCATCTGAACAGTCCATTAGGATTTGCTCCACTCAGTGGAGCCAAAGCCATTAAATAGAATAAATGTTACATTCATCATCAATGGAAAAAAGTTCTCTGTCATATTTCTAACAGTCTGTAGCCTCTTGAAAGGACTTTCAAAACAAAGAGAATGAACATCTGGAATTCTCCCAGTGTGACTTTTTAAAGAAATAAACAGTCAGTGCTCCTTGAAATGAAAAATCTGAGTGGAAGTACAGTTTGGGATGCAGAGAACAAGGCAAGAAAGCTGCTGTGGGAAGAAAAGAGCAAGAACTTCAAAAGCAAAACAGTAAGAAAAGTATCCACATGGTCTTGAAAACAAACTCGCTGGTTGAAAATTTAGAGAAGTGTACTAGCATGTTTATCTTCATTCTGTTCCCTAGAGATTTTGTTCAGAGGTCTTTTCCTTCCAGATATTCTTACAGAAGGTCACTGCTGTTTCTCAAGGGATTCAGGCCCTGCCTCTCCATCCCGTCTGCCCCAAACCATCCTGTAGTAATATATTCCTAAGCAGAACATACCCATTGAACTTATATTTTCTGTCTCCTTGGCATTTATGCTGCAAAAACAAACTTTTCATTGGCATGAAAACCGCATCACTTTTTTCCACACTATTTTATGAAAAGTGTAAGCTGGCAGATTTTCCTTATGAACATAGGGATCTTGTTGATAAAGCTATCTCCAGCACTTAGTCTGTGCTGTGGTATGCAGTCTGTGTCACCTCAGGTGCATTCCATCCAATTTTGGGAGGCTGTGAGGACTCTTCCAATAAACAAAAGAGCAACTTTGAGATGCGCTAATGTTCAAAATCCTTGGTGCAATTCTACAATTACTTAATTAGCATATCCAACAAACTGCCCACCCTCTGAAGTGTATTAAAAACACATGAAACAGACACTTAAGAATAATCTTGCAGTCCCTGTAGTGTGGTTCAAGGTGAAGGTGTTTTTGAACTAGAATATCTTAGGTACTAAGCACAGTGACATACTACACCAGGTTAAACTAAACAGCTGGAGGTGCCATTCCTGAAAGATACTGAATGCTTTTCAGCACCATTTTCATTAAAAAAAAAAAAAAGACAAAACAAAAAAAAAGCTTTTCAACTGCTTTTCAGCACCTTGTCATAGGTTTCAAACCATTGTAAACACGATAGAAAAAATTTCCGTAATTCTTAATGGGTCCTACATGACTCACAGAATAACAATAAATTACTACTACACCCACACACACACCCTTCAAATGCTGTAACTTGTAAAGAAGGTCACACTTACTAGCCAAAGAGAAAAAGCAAAGATTAATAGAGGATTCTAGCTGACAACACTTTCCTACGAGGGCTGCAGACTGAAGTGAGGCTGCCATGGCAGTAGCTGTCAACCGAGGCTCTTGGATCGCTTTTACATTAACAGTTTATATCAAGAATCAGCAAGCATGAAGGAAAGCAAACTCCCTCCTCTCCCCATCATTCTCTCCTCTGCTAAAGGGCAATGACAAACCCTCCTAGCAACAAAGCTCAGTGGTTAAAAAGAACAGACTGTAGCATACCACTTAGACTGGCCCCAAGTCTCTGCTTTGCCATACAAACAGAAGGATGACAGGGCTGGGTAAGCCCTTCAGTCATTATCTAGTAGGCACTTAGACTCCCACCCTCCACCTGGAGCTGGTGGAGCTGGCAGAAAGCACCTATACTCTCTCTGTATTACCTGAAGAAGCAGTGTGACGAATGTAGAATTACCCCAGAAAGACATAAGGAGAGGTTGGGGAAAAAAAGAATATCTGAAACCTAACTCTTCTTCAAGGCTCCTTTCTTTTGGTACTGTACTGGACTGTGAGAAAGTGTCTGCCTCTGTTTGGAAGCAGCCCTGAACTGTCCCCTAGAATCAGGCACCAACCTTCTCCTGTGGGGAAGGTCGTCTTTCATTCAACACAGCTACAAGAGGTGCTGCTGCTTCTATTTTGCACTTAGAGGTTGCTCAGACCAAAGAGTGAACGTTGTTCTCTACCCCAGTGATCAGGGCTCTCAGCTGTGAAAAGGTGAGAACTCTGGTAGCCACAAGCCACAATTTATGTATTTTAGCTTAAAATGTGTTGAAAGCACATACCGTTGCAGGCTAAACGGCCTCAGCTTTCAAAGCAAAAAGGTTACATCAATTGATTCTGAGCATTGAGATCCAGGAAATCAGTTCTGCAATGTAGATACTAGCTAACTAGGAAGAGAAACTACAGGAAGGAAACAAGCAGCTACTGCTCCAGAGAGCTGAAGCTGAAGGACAGATCTGGTTCAGCCTCACTGCATGCAACTATGAGACACCTCTGCATGCAGAACACACAAATCCCCCTCCTGCAAGCAGCATTACCCAGGTTCCTCTGGTCTGAAAACAGCTGTATCTATCAACTGTGGCAAAAGCCAAGGTACTTAGAATCATAGAATTGTTAAGGTTGGAAAAGACCCTTGAGATCATCAAGTCCAACTGTTAACATATCACTGCCAAGTCCACCACTAAACCATGTCCTCAAGCACCACATCTACCCTTCTTTTAAATATCTCCAGGGATGGGGACTCAACCACTTCCCTGGGCAGCCTTGTATGATTATTCATCCCCATGCATGACTATTATCATCTCTCCATAAGTAATACCAGGATATATGCAACAAGAAAATCATAAATTGCCTTACATGCTCTAGAAAGCCCAAAACCAGAGATCTAAATCATTTTATACAGCTTGCCCTGCTAACTGATCAATCATTTCATTTACCATGGTTCCATTTGCAATGTAATTACAGTGATTTTGCATTAATAACTTCAGAAAATCATATGTTCTCCCGTATAATATCTCTCTTCCAACATCGTGCATGTCAAATGGAACAGCTCTATGAATTCAGTCTTTAAGATAAATAACTAATCATAAATAAATTTAGGCCAGTATTTGCATAGCAGCACATTCCTGGGCCCCACTCGCAAGTCTGTTAAATAGCAGAGTCTACTTCTGGACCTTGACATGACAGACCATTGTTGGTAAGCGATCTGCCCCCAGTAACTGGCTTTAGATCTACTCCAGTTACACATCTGCCTTCTTTATATCTTCCCAGATGTTCTAGAGACTCCTGTAGGATTTCTTCCTGGGAGAATAACCAAACATCAAGACAGGATCTGGAGTCTCTAATTCATTGATTTGCCTCATAACAGTGTAAACAGAGGCACAGATACATGCTATGCAGGGGACACTGCATATTTAAATATTGACTTCTACTACCACTAGCTTAGAGTGCTCCTGTGCCAGACTGAGAAAAGCCTTTCTTCTTGCTTTGATCCAGGTGCAGATGCGGGGAAATGGAGTACTCCAGATGACAGAATAGCATTACACATAACCAACTTTTCATGATCATGGGCTTTGAGCCATTCACATTTCAAAATCAGACTTTGCTTGTTGCAGACTTCTGAGGACTTGACTTTGTGTGCTGCAGCTTTTAAAGGCCCAGCAGGAGCTGAGACAAGACTAAGACTCAGCACTGAAACCAAAACTCCATGCTTACATTGTTTTTTATTACTTGAATTGCATGACTAAGACTAAACTTAATTTAGCATTTCCTGTCCTTTGTCAACTGAATGAGACGCTCTAAGCTAAATATTAGAAAGGCTTTTCCATGTTTCAAAACAATAAATCTAATGGAATTCAAATTTCATATCAATACATGACAAAATATTTTAGGTAGATAGAGTAAAAAGATTCAAAAGGCACCTGAATTACTTAAAAGCTTTTTTTTCCAAATAATTGTTATATTAAGACAATTTACACATACTACGATGGGACACTGCAATCATTTTTAACAAAGCATTATATGTAGCTCATGAGGCTCATCATCAGGAAAAAAGTATTTTAGGAACTATTGATGTGACACAATTTTTCTGATCTGATTTTGTTGAGCAGATAGCTCCCACCCTGAAAAGGCCTGTGACTGAGCACAGTTGCAAATAGGATAGGAAAATGTTACACCTCTGAGACTGATGGTCACACATTGTAGCAAAGTGCTATAAAAAGCTAATGCTCAGTGACAGTCTCTTCACCTAACCTCTCAAAAATAACAGCAAAATACACCAGCAATGACACTGTGAGGAGAAACCTGAGAAGCTAACTCTCTGGCATGCAGAGCTACAGGCAGAGCCAAAGGTCCATGCTATCAGGCCTCTGAATAACCTCACAGCCTCATGTTTCTGACATGGGGTATGCTGTGCATAGGGCATGGTCACAGGCTTCCTGTGCAAACACCACCCCCAGACCCACAACCAGGTCAGCCATTCCTTCCCATCTTGTCACACAGCCAAAGCCCATTCTCCACCCCATCAGGGCTCCCCAAGGCTTTTCCTCAAACCACTCTTCCCTCAGTAAAATCACTCACTCTGATAAGGGCCGTGACTTCTTGCGCATCCAAAACCTTCATGTTCTCGGCTTATCACAAGCTCTGCCTCCAAACTAAACTTCTGCCCCTGAGCCTTAGCAACACACCTGGCCACCCCAGCTGGGGCACAGCTCCGGCCATCCCCCATAAGCACTCCAGTTCTTCCTGCCCCAGCTGGATGAGGCCTGCTGTAATACCACTTCGTCAGGCTCATGATCATCTCCAGGTGATGGTGCCCTGTCATCCCTGCCCACCTTACTGTTGTAAGGTGTACCTGGTCCACCACTGCTTTTAACTCCTCTCACTGAAACATGCATGCTGAAAATAACATACTACCTACCACTTGAGCACTTGAGTTGATAAGGTTTAAGTGAGAGAATGTCAGCCAATTCACAGAGTGACCATACTGAAGAGAGAGAGGTAAAAGAAATGCCTGAGTCTTTTTCAATTCTCAACCCAACACTGTTAGACATATACCTCTTTTTTTCCCTGCCACACACAGCTTCCCTGATCTACACACAAATGTAGATAGGAACAATACCTCTTATTAAAAGAAAAAAGTCACCAGATGCACAGTAAATGGCGTCAGACACCACAGACCAGAGGTAGCACCAGAAATAGTGCACAGAGCTTCTGGGGTCAGAAGGAGCCAGGCTTACCTCACTCCCTGAGGCTGCGGGACACAGGGGAGCAGCGTAGGGACCTCGATCCTGAAGAGGAAGCATGGTTCACCACGGTCTAACAAGCCTTCCCTCTTGCTTCGGCATGGGGCTAACAGCAAAACTACTAGCCCGCTCCAGCTAAAAGGCTAGCTGGTGCTAAGGTGACGGCTCCTCTGCAGTCCAACGCAGCACCACAACAGTCCTCCTGAAACAGCCGTTTTGACCCACTTTCTCCGGGAGCCCACCCTTACCCAGGCTGCCTGTGCTTGCAGCAAGCGCCAGCACCCTGCGGGGCATCGCCACAGGTGAGGGGGCGCCGCCGGCCCGACCCCGCTCTCTCCCGCACCCCTCCCCAACCCCGGGGGCTGCGTCCCTGGCAAGGAGGCGCCCCCCCCCGCCTCTCTCCTCAGCAGCCCACCCCCGAGGGAAGAGGAGGGCCGCGGCCTACCGCAGCCGGTGGGGCCGCCCGCGTACCCGCTTCCCCGGGGCACCTCTCGCCTCTGCCCGGGGCCCGGGCAGCCGTGAGGGGAGCGACGGCCGGCGCGCGCGGGAAGGCGGGCGGCCGGGGCCACCACCCCCGCGCGCCGCAGCGCCCCCTGCCCACGTGCCCTCGGCACGTGCTGGCCCTCTGAGGCGCGTCCCCGACACGCTGCAGGGACAGCCAGCCCTGTGCGGTGTCCCTGTCACCGACACGCTGCAGGGACAGCCAGCCCTGTGCGGTGTCCCCGTCCCCGACACGCTGCAGGGACAGCCAGCCCTGCGTGTCGGTTCCCCGTCCCCGACACGCTGCAGGGACAGCCAGCCCTGTGCGCTGTCCCCATCCCTGACACGCTGCAGGGACAGCCAGCCCTGTGCGCTGTCCGCGTCACTGACACCTCAGATTTCACGGGGGAGACAGAGGGACTGGCCTTTCCGGAGAGGCGAACTAGCACGTCACCGTGGACCCCCCTCACCTTGTTCAGACCAAGGCGCCAGCTCGCGTGGAAAGACGGACAGACAAGACACTCGTCCTGCTTTGCAAAATTTTATTAGCAAATCGCAATAACAAATACATTTGTTGTTTTTGACAGTCTGTACTATTTCCAAGTGCATAAAAATCAGTATTTCTCTTAATAAATATATAGGCACACAGATTTAAAAACATCACCACTAAAATAACGATAAAAATAGTCTTATTTTAATAAAAATACTTGCTTTTTTCAGACTATCACTTCACTTATCTCCCGGTTCCTTACTGCTCAAAAAAAATACACAGAAAATAGATTTTTCTCCCCCACCAAAGTAAATTCTGTAACACAAATTGTTTTATTGAAGTGTACTACATCTTCCCTCCCACACCCCCCTCCCTTCCAGGCTTCCCCCCCCCCCCCCAATAAAAGGAACCTCTAGGTTGTTCCTCAAAACCCACCAATGGTATGAAACTAACCCCTGCACTGAGGAAGGTGTCCTCCAGTGCTGTAAACAGTTTAATTAGACTATGCCTCCCTGAAGCAGGGCTGAATTTCCACCTCAATAGGATAGATAGGGTGATACATACAGAGAACACCACATTTGGAAAAACGCAGTAAAACTTCCTAATAAATCATGAACATTAGTCCTGAGAACAAGAGATTATACACTCACAGCGTACTTCTATCTGGAACAGTCAGGGAATAGTTTGGCTCAACCTGAGTGCTGCTGGTTGTGGTTTCTGTGCAATGAATGCCACGTTACTCGGGAGCCACATGAAGCTATGAAACGACTGAGTGCCACAGAGAACAGCCAGCCTCGCTGCTCTCCTGTGACTAAGCCAACGCTCCTGTCCTTAGCTGACCTGGGCAAAAAGATGACTGAAGACCGAACACCATGAGCTGTCTGTAATGTCTTTGTTAAAATACCGCCTTACATCTTTTATTAATGTAGAATTAATAAGCTGGAGTTTATGGCTTCACACTGCCTTGCACTCCTCTGTCTGCCTTTCTGCTGCATCCCGTCTTGCTCAATAGTTGCTAGGATTTTGCATAAGAAGAATGACCTCATCTCTGTGAGAGCACAATTCTGATGCAACAACCTAACAGCTATTTTAACCAGGGCTTAATTTTCAGAAGTGCGATTTATGTACACATCCCGCAATCTCTAATTTGGAAACTGAAGGTGTTTTGAAACTCCAGGAATTCAGAAAAATACCACTAGCTCAGAGCTCGTTTGTTTTTTCATAGCCCGGGGAATGAACTAATGGTAACACATGGGACAGGGAAAGCAGGAAGCAAAATTTGGTAGGTAAGCTGGGCAGCTTTTTATCCAAATACATATTTTTAGTGTTCTATTTACAAAAGATGCCCTCCAGACACTGAAACAATAGTTTCTCCCATTGCTGCTCCCTCTTAATATATATATTATAATATATATATTACTACAGCACTTTTTGAGGATTCTGCCTCAAAAATTACACAGAAAGCTCAGAAATACACCTTTTAATTGAATGGGAAGAGAAGCCCATGCACTGCTCCTTATCACTTGACCAGGCACATGTCACAGGTTATGGCAGCACAAGACATGAAATAAAAGGAAATTAAATAAACAGTATCAAAATGCAGTGCCATATTTGCCGAAACATTCATTCTCCTGCTTCCACAATTCCTATACCTACATCCTCTTTCACTTCCTTCAACCTTCCCAGTCCAGGTCCACCTCCGCTCCCTACATGGCCCTCTCATACTCATTCCTCTCCATTGCTTTTTCCCCTCCACCATCCCCTTCATTTTATGTTTCTTCCCTCCAATCCTACTTTCTGCCTCTCTCCCCCCACGCTTCTCATCCATTTCCTTCCTTTCACAGAAATACTCTCTCATCAACTGCATTTTAGTCTCTGCCTAAGCAAGGATACAAAGCTACAAATAGAAGTAGCTCATTTTTATTTCGTTCTTAGAAACTGGAAGCCAGGCAAAATTAACCTGATACTAGTTTTCAACACCAGTTCACATCTTCAGCTCTAAAACCTCAGCCTAGAAGTGACAACGATAAAGCCAAACAAAACCAGTTTCCCTGTCAGTCTATAGTTGTTTCTAGTAGGCTTGTTTTCTGATTTTTAATTTATTAAATGGCAAAATAAATATGAACTTCTAACAACTAATATATTAAATGAAAAAAAATAACCTAGTCTACGCACATTTTTTGGTACCAATTTAACAATACTGGCTTAGAAATTAATATAGTTAAAATGATGCAACTTCCTAGCACAAAGATGTTACATCAATATCAAAGTGCTTACTTCCTCAATTTTGGATACAACCCCCTGAATGAAACACAGATGTTTGCAGTTTGGGTTACATGTAAACAGCACCTATACAAATAGGTGTTAATGAATCTTCAATTTGCTGACAACAAATTAAAACAATAACAAAGTCTCATAAAGACTATTTCTTCATATACCTTGAGTTTTTAAGTGCCCTGTTTTGGTGAAGCATCCTGCCATCATTCTCTAAAAACGTTGTATTTGGGTGCACGTAAGTCACTACAAGGTTTTTTCTCTTTTTCATCCAAAAATTGTCCTGGCTTCTCTCATCCTCTCAGTGGCCAGAATCAGTTGTACTCAAATTGACAATGGCAGTTGTGTTAGTCTTCAGCCAAAGACCATGGCCAGAGCACAATTCTTATTGCAGTACAGAACTATTTACTGCTAGGTTCATGAAATGAAGGTTATGATATGTAATGGCACTATGATTTTCTCTTCAATAACAGCAATAACAGAGTACTGCACACAGCTGACAAAACCTGTCAGATATCTGCCATCAAATATTTAAGCTATTAACAAATATAAAAATTGTATTTAAAAATTTCCTTAAGACTCAATAACAATTTCCCTGACTGAAATAATAATGCAGAGAGTCTTAATCATTGTGTGGAATGTGAACTAATCTGCAGTAAAAGAGTATCAGTAGAAACCCTGCGTCCTGAGTGCAGCTGATATCACAAATAGATTGAAGTATCACTGAAAAGCTTAACATGTAAAAGCACTCCAATCGGTGCTTGTGCTGTGGCATTTGCCTGGAAATCTGGATCCTCACTTTTCTAAAATGCTCAGAAGGCATTTAATAACATCAGCTGTTGGTGTAGTTTAAGAAGTGAGAAGCATCATACCAAGGATTCAGACAAGAAGTCAAGGTCTGCTGTCACAGCTGCTTTTTGCATCAAGGATGAAAGTTTCCTCTGTCTCCTGCCCATGGAATTCTTGTTATATTATGATATGCTGCTTCTCCTCTGATGAGTGGCTCTTCTTTGTGAAAGATCCTCACTGTCGCTTTCACAGTTTCTCTGAAATAGAAAGGCCACAATGTTTCAGTCACGTAAATGAGATACCATGCTCCTAAACATGATGTTCTAATATTACTAGCGTATCATCTACTGAGAAAAGGAGAGCTAATAGAAATCTCACAGAGTTTCATTGCAGAAGGGCACATGCACTGCAGGGGTCCCCCACCCTCCGTCACACTGCTGGTCACAAGAGCAGCAGCACAGACTCTCCACGACCGCTCATTTCTCAGTCAGACAGCACGGTTGCTGCTACATTATCCAAACATAATCTGCAGCCTCCATGCTGCTCCTTTACAGAATAAATGTGGCTAGCACCTAAGAGGTTTATAGAGTCACCGGCAATCCCTGCCCAACATTTCTGTCACAGTAACACAACTTACAGCAGCATTAAAGACACACAGGGATGCCACAGTCCTGTCTGGTTTCCCACTCAAAACCATTGCCATCCTGTTGGGCTGTGCATCCGTATAAGGACAGCAAAAATCACTGCACAGTAAAATTGGTTCTTCTCTTCCTCCCCTTTAAGAAATGTACCTACCAAACTTTCATCCTGTATTAGGACCTTTTTCACCAGCGAACGAGATAAGTGGTTGCATAATGAGACAATACGGTAAGAAAGCTACGGAGAGAGGGGAGAATAAGAATTTGACCACACATATGTAGGGCAGACACATCCAAACACATTTCATTTATCTACTGCATATTACAATTTTACATTCAAGCTCTATCTTGCCCTCTGCTTCCATCAGGCTTGGGAAGCCTGACATGAGAAGGATTAAAGGCTCGCTGTCATACCTTCCATCGCCTTCTAGCATATTGCCTTTTGAAGTTTTCCATGTTAACAACAGATGCTTGCCGAACCAAAGCCTGTCGCTTGTCCACTGGCTGGAAGATAAGAGAGCAAATTTATTGCTTGGCTCCCTTTGGTGCACGAAATACAAAAGATTCTTCACATGCTCTGGAGCTGGCTGAAAAGAATGGGGGCTGGGGAAGCTGTGGATTCACACAGGTAAAAGCAGAAGAAAAATAATTAAATCTAGTCCACCCTGTGCCTGGACAGGACCCCTTTGATTTCAAACAAAATCCTAAATCTCGTGTACAGTCAGTGGTCACGCTTGGCCCTGTGCACAACATTGTTTGGAGATGTTCCACTGCTGCCCCTTTCTAGCCACTCAACCTGGCACAAAAGGTGTATCACACGGCACAGACTTTGCTCCAGCCTCCACTTCTGCCTTCTGCTTCATAATGATCCACATAAAAACCAAACAAAAAGTCTGGGAACAGCTTTTCTAGCCAAAGGACAGGATGAAAGACAGCCAAACAAAAAAGAGAGATAACTAATGGGATGCCAGAGGGTGCTAAGGCAATGCTTTCACTTTGTAAAGTTGCTAAGGTGCTTCTCAGTGCACACTTGCACCATCTCCATTTTCTCTGGATTGAGCTCATATCAGCTGGCCTTCATTCACGTCTCTCTTTCTGAAGGCATTGGGAGAGAAATGAAAAGGTTCCACAGACGCCTGACAGAAAGGAGATGGAGCTGTTGTCAGCGCATCAACAGCACTGCAGCACACTGCTGCTCAGGGGTTTTGCACGTGCTTTCTAGAAATCGTGACAGAGTAGGATTAAACACAGCATCATCACACTGTTAGGTCCCGTGATACCTTCTAAATTTTCAGATAGAAGCTTGCACATTTTGCCCTTTACAAGGATATTTTTAAACCAAAGATACATTAGGGTCCTTTCCTAACTTCCAGCATGTGGCTTTTCATTTTATTCTAGCACATCTTTTCTGAATTGTGCTTTTACAGATTTTTCTTTTACCAGGCTGATTTAAACATCATAGGTAAGTCTGAGGCAGTCATTCCAGATCTGAAGATGAAGAACATGTAAATTCACGTGAATGTGAAATATGGAATAACTTCAGAGAGCGCTAGCTGTACTCTACAACCCAAATATTAAACTGGTACCAGAGAGTAGCCCTCCTCCTGTGCCTCACAAAGCTGGTCAATATAACTCTGTCTGCTTATCAAAATCTCAGGAAGGCTCAGGTAACCTGCCACTATGAGTAATCTTCTGCAATTAGCCTGAGACTGACAGATCCCAAGTAAAATTAGAAGGTGGCCCAAGAAAACTAAATCCACGACCAGCTTTGGTCAACACTGGACTCACCAGGAATCACAGAACAGTTGAGTTTGGAAGGGGCCTCTGGAGATCATCTAGTCCAACCCCTGCTCAGGGCAGGGTCAGCTAGTGCAGCTTGCCCAGGACCACGTCCCACTTGGGTTTCAAAGGATGGAGACTCCACAGCCCGTCTGGGCAACATGTTCCCGTGTCGGACTGCTCCTTTAGTAAACAAGTTTGTTTGCTTTTTTTCATGTTTAAATGGAATTTCTTAATTTCAATTTGTGCCCATTGCCTCTTGTTCTGTCACTGGATACCACTGAGGAGAGCCTGGCTCTGTTTTCTTTACTCTGTTCCACCACATATTTATACAGATTGAGAAGATCGCCCCCTTCTCTTTTTGACACTAAACAATCCCAGCTCTCTCGGCCTCTCCCCCTTTGACAGACACTCCAATCCCTTAATCATTTTCACAGCATTCCATCAAACTCACTCCAGTATGTCTTGCTGTCATCACCATAATAAAATGGGAAAAAGTTAGCTGTCATTTAGTATTAGTGATGAGGATACATGCTACAGCATATTGGAAAAAAACTCAGGCTTTGTCCTTTAACCATACCCAGAGTATGACAGCACAGGACATTGATACCCTGGAAATAAACATATGAGGAAAGAATTGCAACACCTGACTATGGAAAAATAGGAAGAAAAAAAAAAATATCAGAATTCAGACATGTGCCTAAAATTTTTGGATGCCAATCTTGTGTTAAGGAACAGATGTTCTGCAAACCCTGATACAGTCCTTCTGAAAATGAAGCACCTTTCAACTCCAAAACCACATCAAAATTTGCATAGACCAGAAAACTGTATCTGACAGATTGAGGGGAAAAAAAGTTCAAAATCAGACCTGGTAAAAGTGAAAAGACAAAGGGCAGGAATCAACCCTTTAAAGATTATAGAGTTTATGAAATGACAACAATTCCAGCAGTTCTGATCTGCATATGTAGGAGATGGATAACCCAGAAATATTTATACTGAACTGGACTGGAATGCAACCAAGCCAGACACTTGAAGAAGGAAGAGTCCCAAAGGAGAGCGGAAAACACATCAGTGAGGATTTAAACACTTTTTTTTGGCAAAACAATTGATAATGTTTATGAGACAACAAATTCACTTTTCTCATCAAATGCTACAGGTATAGCATTTGTGCAGGTATCTCAGCAGTAATTCAAGGAGCTATCAGCTAGGCCTCTTTCTCATTTAGATGTACACACCATTTGCATACAACAGAACTGGGACATTTAAGAATTAAGTATCATTTCCTCATGCTACAAATGGCTAGCATGGTGCAACAAAACACTGAGTAGAAATCATTTTGAAGTGGAAAAAAATGTCACTGGCTAAATGCCAGCTGTACAATCATCAAGAAAAATTTCTGAGTGCCCTTTTGGCAGTAGAACCATCTCTGAATCAAGATAGCTCACTTTACAGTATTCCAGACTCTTAATAACTGCCTCTCAATTTCTAAGTAGCCTGCAAACCAGTGACCTTGTCATTTTCTCAATCATCAGAATATTTTCTCAAAAGCAGTATGTCAGTGACCTCCTTCAGCTCAGAAAGCACTAAACTCAAGGACTGAGCCACAACAATATTAACCTCACCCAAACACGCTCAGGAACAGAGTGGCCTCATTTAATGTTCCTTCTCATGGTGCCAGTGCATTTGTTCATAAAGAAAATCTACATGAACAGAGAATATGAGATTATGGCTGAAGAAAGGCAGACTCTTTCTTGAGCGTCTTTTCTGCAGGTATTAACTCTCACTAAGCTTTAAGTTACTTTTTAAGAATTAAAACTCTCTCCCTCATAAAAAATCCTGTGTTCCAGTTCCCCTGGACAGTATCTCGTGCGTCTTCCAGCTCAAAGGAACCTGCAGAAGTAATGACTGAAGCATTCTGAGAGAATAAAAAATGGACATAAGTAAAATTCTCAAGCCTGTTTGTCACAGTGGAGCCCAATTCTCCCCAACCATCAACACCAGCTTGCTAGGGACATCTCCTGGCTATCTACACTACTTTGAAGCTTTTGAAAATTTTACATCTTGTGCAAAGAAAGATGCCACAGAGAACACATCCAGTTTCCATCCTCCACCGAGTACAACAACAGAAGTAACAATACCCCTACTGAATAACTGTTTTCAGAACTCTGAATTTTCACCAGCCTCTGCATGTCTTTATGAGGACATGGCAGTGATAGGTCCACTGTAATCTACACAAATTGGATGAAAGTAGGCTTTTATCTTTTTATCTCAAAGTAGGAAACATTATTCTTAATAATGTTATGAACAGCAACGGTTCAATTTAGTTAGGTCATTAACTTCTCTGGAAAAGGAGGAGAGAGGCTGGGCAGTGAAAGACATACTCTAATATATATAAAAAGATCCACTCTAGATGGACTTGAGCAGTGATGCAGGGATGCCTGGCTACTATCTCACTGATTCTTGTGGCTGCGTAACAGTCACCTTGCAGCAAATTCATACAGCTAAGCAAAGAGGCTGTAAACTAGCTGCAGAACCTAGGCTGCCAACTCTCTTCAGTACACAGAAGCCTGACACCTCTTTTTCAGTCACTAACTACACCATCAAGGAACAATTGCCTTCTACATAAATAACTATTTATTGTGTTCAAAAACCGAGATGGGTAAATCTGTGCATATTAATACAGTATAATCAAATGACTTCTTTGAAATACAAGACAGCAGGGCATGATTCAAGTTTGGGCCGACTTTTCTTTTACTTTCTAAAACTTAAGAAAAAAATCTTCACAGCAAGAACACTAGTCTCAAATCCCACACCATAGATTAAATTAGTTGTAGCTTTGTCATCTTCTTTACTGTAGAAAGCAAACCAGAGGTCTATGTTATCACTTATCACTCACAAATTAGTATTTGCACTGTAAAATTACATACACAGTTACTTGATCAGTTCATTACAAGCTCCCAATTGTGTCTTCTGAATAGGATTTCTTTGGTATAGGATAGGAAACCTAGCTGAATTTTAAACTAAAGGATTAATCGACAGCTAACACCTTTGATGGTAAAAGATTTCACCCTGCATAACTGGCCTAAAAAATAATCTTGACTTTTCTTCATCAGCAGCCATTTCACAGAGAATTTCCACAGTACTAGCTAAATGTTAAATTACTACATCGTTTACTTTGGTTTACAGGACAGATTTAACCTTTGCAAATATTTCTCTCACATGGTCTATAGAACTGCCTGCATGCAGCAGGTCTACACGACTGTTTCCTTCATCCAACCAAAGACGCTATCATAAGACTTTTATCAGGCACCCAGCTAGTAAGTACAGACTGACCTACTCTTTATTCCAAGTTAATTACTTAGTAATCTTCAGGAACTGTAATACATGATGAAGTATGATATAGGCAATGCAAAAGGCTATAGGGTTAGATGTGTCTGTACCACTGTGATAATCTAGTTCCTGTAAGTTCAGACACTGAACATGGGAAAAAAACTTGAACACTACAAACCACTGGGAGTTTATGGTTTTGGTCAGGATCTCATGCAACACAACAGAATTTCTATTTTAGTTCCAGGTGATGTTTTTCTGTAGAATCTATGCACTGAAAGATTTTTAAACTGCTGTACATTGAAACAGGCAGCGAACCCTGCACCTGACCTGATTTAAAACATTACTGATTTGATTCTGCTACATCAAGATTCAACCCTGCAAGGAATTCTTCACAGCGAGATCTATTTAACAGATCCATTAGTGATTCATTAATATCTTTGTTGAAAACAGAGTCAAAGTTTCCATTCACACAGGCTTCATTTTCCAGTTGAAAGCTACTCATTAAATCCTGTATCCACTTGAGTTCCTCAGAAAGTTCTTGACTGAGAGATTCATACTGACTCTGCAGATCAGAATATTTCCCGGTTATGCCTGTAAGACTAGTGCCTACAGTCTTGATATCATCTTGTAGATGTCTTTTCAGGGATTCAATTTTACGGCATTCATACTTCAGCTGAGACAGCTTGTGCCTCACACTTTCATTCTCTTCTTTATACCAAGCTTCTTTCTCATTATAAATGGAAACCAGAGCATCAATGTCCTCCTGCAAGGAATCGTGGGATGCAGCCAAAGTGCTGAAACCCCGTTCCATGAGTGAAATGTCTTCTACCACTCGGGCAAAGCGCTCAAAGTTGATGTAGGTATTATTGGGAGGCATACTCGAATGGCACTTTATGGTGTACTCTCTCAGGCGTTTTGTCTTCAGCTGTGTGTTCTCAACCTTCTTGTTTTCTTGGACTTTTGTTTCTTCTTTCAGCTGGTGAGTCGTCAGACAGAGGAACCAATATTACTGAGCGTTTACAAGACAGTGCAGTAATTCAAAAACTCTACACAAAGGATGCAGCCCGAACTTCCACAAAGCTGGGAGACTTTTTGCTCCCACAGATTTTCCTTCATGCATTTGATTAAAAGGAAAAAAAAAAACAAAACACACAAACGCAAAAATGAATGTGACAAGTGATGTGCATTCATTCCAGTGTGAAAAGTGTAAATAACAGGACTGCTATTTATTTTCATGTTAATTTTTAGCAGTTAACAGTCTCGAAGCTATCAATATTTGTAAGAGGAAAAACAACAATCCTGAAAACACTCCAGTTAATGTTTTGTGCAATGCAGAGCAAAAACTGAATTTCAAACATCCTCATTAGTCATGCTGAGATTAGCTAAATGTATTTTCAATAAGAGACTTATCCACAAAAGCAAGCAATGTTTATGATGAAAAAAATATATAGAGACACACAAATCAACACACTTGGTACAGCAGTTATATCTTCAGAGAAATTATATTTTCCACATTGGCTGCAGTCAACTCTCAACTCAAGAAAGCACTAAACCCAAGGTGTAGATATTTGCATGCAAACAGGGAAAAACGCAAAGCACAGTCTAATGTAGGATACTGTAAGCGCAAACATCAAAGCTTTGTCCCCCTCTTTTTGAAAGTTATGATAATAAAAGAAGTCATTTGCAGAAATCCAAGGATTTAGTCAGACCCAACCAATTTCTTTCCAGTGCATTTCTTCAAGACACCTAGGGTCTCTAAGTACTTAGAGGACAGTTTTCCATTTAACACATCAATAAGAGCGAGAATATTATCTCTGCTTTGCTCATAGTAAAAAGCAAGATCTGTCTCTTTATTCAGTCTTACCGTTATCCATGGATGAGACAGAGCTTCCTGAATTGTAAGCCGTTTCCTAAAAAACAACACAAAAAAACCCCACAGACTTGAATAAGAAATACCTTGTACACAAGTCCATTGACCCACACTTCTCCTAGGCTTCATATGAAACATTTATCAAGATAATGCCATGACTAACTTGCAAATTTCAGGGTTTTGTTTCTCCACGAGGCATACTGCTTATGTGTAGTTTAGTACCTGTTCTGTTTCAGTAAGGAGCTGACCTCCCTCCACAGAATTTGAATTCTTACTTGATCAAAATGTACCTGTATTTTTGTGTACCCTTCCATAAAAAGCGATAAAACATTACTTTGTTTTGTTCATCCTACATGCTTAAAAAAAAAAAAATCCTTTTTATACACCTTTAATACGACTGTGTCTGAATCAAGGTATACAACATGAATTATATCAAAACTGTCCTTTGGAACACAATATTACATCACTGCAGGAGCTGCCACTTCCTGAAAGCAACATTTCCGAGAGGAATACTTCAAACCTAATCAAACCTGATCAATCCTAACTTCTTTCTGCATTGTGGCAGCTTGGTGAACAGCACATTAAGAGCACTGAGAATCAAAGGTAGAAACACAGCATTGCACAGGGACTACCTCTGTACATGGGACAAATATCTGTATCACTGACTTGTCCTTTCTTAAAAAGAGGTTGCTAGACCTGTGCAAACCTCTCGTCAAACCCCACCTACTCTAACCTATTCTAAGGCCTGGGGATTTGCAGAAATCTTGACCGAACACCTTGCCTCTTGCTCTCTAATACCTATTTTCTCCCCTAATGAAGCCATTAGAAAGAACTGCAATAGCCTGACTTTCCTCCAGGACAAATAGTGTTATGGGGAAGGGGATGCTCCTTCTGTGTGCACGCTACTAAAAGCAAGAAAAGGGAAAAAAAAGTCTGTGGTTCCAATGCACTAGGAATAAAGATCTGCAGAGCTGTCACGCAAATTCTAGGTGATTGTCACAGATGCAGAGAGACTTAAGGGACAATTCCACTAGAAGCACATGTGAAGATTTTTCTGCCCTTGCACCACTGGGAGCATATTCTGGGATCACATCTCCTCCTTGCAAGTAGTTCATAATAGACAGAAATATTGGCGTGGTAGTTACCCAGAACTAGAGATTTTGCACACCATTTTCAGCCCTTCACCTGCACCTTGCTGTACCATCTTCACTTAAGTGAGAATTCAGTCTTGAAAGTGAAATTTAACTGAGGAGATTTTGGTTCCTTTTGTTAGGGCTTCTGGGTGCAGTGATTAACTAGGAGCACAGCAGCAGAACTTTGCCTCCTGTCTGGCTCTTGAATGGCAATACACACTGCAGGGAAAGCTTTGCAGATTACTCGTCAGGCTACATTTCACCAGTTTATCTTAGAGACAAATGGATCTTCCTCAATTTTTACTTACCGTGTATCTTTCACCAGGAGTTTCTGAATAAAATCTTTTGCCAGGTCACTGGTATTGCTGAAAAATTCTTCATCAAATTCATAATTCACAGCTGTGATGTTGGCAAGCGTTTCTTGTTTAGTTTCTCCAAGGAAAGGTGATGCACCACTAAGCCTAGATAAACCAGAAAGAAGAATCAATTGGAAAAATAAACAGCAGAGGTCCCCTAATGAAATTACAGTAACTGTGTAATATACTCTTAGGACATTTGTGGATCTCATGTTGTAGCAGCCATGCCACATGGGAAATAACAGGTCCAGCTTTGGCTCACTACACCTGTGGTTATGAGTCAGACTCATCTTGAAAGTCTCTTGTGCAGCACTAATATGTGCACACAGATAGAAATGCACAGATTCTCCTTTCCTAAGTGTCTCATTGAAGTCATTGCTAATCAAACTAGAAAAATCTTCAGCTGAAGAGAGTCTCTATCTCTGTGAACCCACAAACACTACCAGGCAGAAGCTTCTATCGCCATCAAGCAGATAGTGTTTCTATAGATATTCTTCGGGTAGGAAAAGCCCTGCCCCTACTGCTTTTCTTTCCGCAAAGCTACTGACAAGTTCCCTGCACAGTGGGTTCAGCCAAGAGACCTTTCTCAGCTGGAACCAAAACACCATATGTGATCGGCAGTCAGGTGCCTGGCCTTGCCTAGGGGCCAACTGTGCCGGAGAGGTAGGGCCACGCTGCTCATTAAAATGAATCCACAAACAAAAGGACTTCAGCTGCAATAAAATTCAACTGCTTCTGAACAATGCAAAATTTAATTCTGTTGGCACTCTGCTCCAACTGCAAGGATATAATGGAGACATCATCATAATAAAATGTTATTCAACAATCTTTACTTAGACAGAAAAAGCTTTCATCCTGCTTTGCCTCTCTCTCAACTGTGACTGATGACCTTCATCTTTGATGACCATTTACCTCTGCTCCATAAAACTCAGGTGTCAGAACAGATTTAGTGCAGGCTCCTCCTGCCCTGCCTTCCTTCCCCTCCCCTTCCTCCCTCTCCAATCCACACAGATGCTGACTTGCAAAAGTCTGGTTTACGGGAAATGTTATTTATACCAAGGAAATTGATCTCATCCCTTTTTTAAAATATTCTGTGCGATTACTATGCTTATCTATTATATCTAGCTTTCATAGCATAGTTTCAGGATGCAGCAGGCTCAGAACAGGACTGCAGCAAGCTCCTGGGATCTAAATGGAGGTTTTGAATACTAAATTCCTTGCTTACATGATCCCGCTCAATAAACCTTTTACCCTGTCTGTCTTGCCACTACCATGTTGACTGGGAATTCAGGGGTAAGCAAAAAGTTAGATGGGACCACCTGGGCCATTCAGCCCAGTCCCCAAATACCACATGTGGTTTTATCCACAGAATACACATTTGAGTGCATAAAGCGTTTCCTCTCCCTCTACAATAACACAATGACACCAAAGCAGCTGACACAGCAAGGCAGCATGAGTGAGGTCCTCCAGTTGTCTTTGATGCAGTAAATTTCACCCCATAAGCCACAGTCAATCTCACTTCTTAACAGGTTTTACATACTCCCTCTTCTTAAGCTTTTGTTCCACTTCTGTTAGCCACAAAGAAGGCTAACAGAAGCAGGCACCTCACCACAGACCACGGGCATTGTTCCAAAACTAAAGCTTGGAAACCTGCCCTAAAGCCTGGGTTTCTTTTCCTTTTCCCAAAACTGTGCCATGAAGCAGCTGTAATTCTACCTTCTGGCCCTTCACCGGAAGCCAAAGCCAACAGTGCTCTATTCTCCTCTGCATTTTTTTTTTCCTCTTTGGGACTCAGTTTTGAGGTCTGTGAAATGGGAGGATTCTCAAATCCTAACACCTAATGCAAATGACTTTTGTCATATCCTGACTCAGTGCCTGTAAACATCTAACAGCAGACCTTTGCTTCGCTCTTACAACCCAGTGAATCACTCCACTGCTTACTGAATTAAGGACCTGTAGGCATTTTGATCTCTACATCTGATGATGGCATCCATTTGATTGCTGCCCTGTTTGCTTAAGCAGGTGGTATCATTAAACACACCCCACTTATTCAGAATTCTTCAGAACAAAAAGGCTTTAAAATTAACAGGCAATACTAGTTAAAGGCATACAAATTTCTAGTACATAGAATATCACACCAGCTGACCACTCCTATCGTAAAAAGCATGCTCTTTTTTTCTGATCATTTGTAGGGAGACAATTTTCAACCTTAATTCCTATGGCAATCATTACAAGCCAACCAGGTAAAACAGATCTCCTACACTGGATACAGTACAGAAACTGGCTTCATTATTCTGCCCCCAGGACAGAACTCTTAATGCAACAGAAAAACCTCGAGAGCACCTCGCTGTCTATGCATCACTGTAATCACATGGTAAGTATTCCCACCTGTTTATCTTCAACTCCTAACTTTTCCTCTCATCATTTATGAACACACATAAATGGCAATTTACAAAGTTTAATGTCCTGTCAAGTACACGTGTCACTGAAGACCAGAGTGCTAAAAAAAAGCAAGGATCTGGACAACATTTTAGACTCCTTTACCTGAGTTTGGGCTCAACCAGTATCCCTACCTTTTTCTGCACCACAGGACAGAAGGGCATTTGTTGCACTGAATCTGATTTCTCAGACCATAGCTCTTTTACAGCTTTTGGGGTCTAAGCCTTGGGTATAGCCCAAGAGTGGATTTAATTCCACAACATTTATTTTCCACACTGAAAAGACAAACCCTCCCCTTCAAGCCTTCATACTTGTACTGAGCCCTGAGCTGTGCTGTGCAAATCCCTCTAACACTACAGTGCACCTTCTTTAAGTTTGGCAGCAAGTTAATCCTCTGAAGTGTCATAAGGAACAGCAGAAGCCCAGGGTAGGAATGTTAGGGTGAGACATTTCCAAGCATACACTATCCACCATGCACTGTGCCCCAGCAGTCACAGGAGCTTGATTTCAATGGAAGCAGTTAGGTCCAAGGATCTCTGACCACTTCTGTAATTCTCATATCAAACCAGAGGAAAGAATTCTTGAAGCAATGAGTGCTGTCCCTCCATTGCATGCATCCATTGTCACACAAGCAGTTTCACAAATTGTCAAGCTCCGTCTTAAAAATCTCCCGACTGCTTGTCCCCAGTATGCCCACGGAACCTCATTTCTTTGAGAGTTTGAGCTTGTCATAATTTCCCAGTTTTGTTTATTCATCACCAGTTGACACACTTTTCTTCTAAAAAGTGTCTTTTTTCCCCTTGTGCTTACTGACTGCAATTATATTACCAACCAGCCTTTGCTTTACTAGCTTTAACAAGCCCTTTTTTCTCCTTTAAGAAGAATTCTTAGTTCCCAGGGTCAACTTCTCTGCTCTGATCCCAGCTTAAATTAATCTTTTTGAATATGGGTGATCATATTTATGCACAGTAATCTAGACTGCTGCCTTTACAAGCAAATTAAATCTTCTCTGTTTTCACCTGAAATAACTCACCTTGTAAATGGTACTATTACACTTTCTGTTTCTATTCTCTCCACACACTGGTAGCTCATAGTCATTCTATGAGCAACCAATACACTCGAGCTTTTCCATCCTTTACCATTTGGAGCTGATGAGGTCCCATAAGAAGCAGAAATGCCCAGCGATGCTAGAGACATTTGCTCTTCATCTGCTCAGAATGCCCCTCTTCTTTTACCCCTTATTTCAAACTTAAAAAGGCTGCATGATAATATTTGCCTGTTAGACAAACCACTGCCCACCCCATGTGTGCAGCTCCTTTCTTAAACGACTAAAGGGAAGAGCTGTTTTGTACTAGTGCAATAGAGCTTTAGGAACACTTCTACAGGAGTGAAACTATTGTACTCACAGTATGTAGGTGATGACTCCTATGCTCCTAAAAAACAAAGGAGATTAATTGCAGGAGTTGTACATGACCTGTATTCTTCTTAATGTACACAATATGAAAAAGTCAATAGTAGCTGCTATACAGGCAGGAGAGCCATCATGGCTTT
This sequence comes from Nipponia nippon, assembly GCF_047370975.1. NCBI lineage: Eukaryota > Metazoa > Chordata > Aves > Pelecaniformes > Threskiornithidae > Nipponia > Nipponia nippon. The sequence continues at coordinate 29,507,689 of NW_028262413.1, read as the reverse complement.
AGATAACTGCTAATATCTCTTTTAAAGAATGGTGTTCCAGGGAAAACGTGAATTTTACATATAACTTCAAGTAATGTGGATATTTGAAGTCTCTTTATGTATTTCTACTCGGGCAGATATTTACTACAGTACACATCAGACATACAAAGAAATAGAAGCAAGGATGTTTTATCTGGGGTGACCTCTTTTGCCTGCCTTCTCAGCAGATCAGATTAGTACGCAGGTCTCCTCTGCATGCAGTGCTCTTATAAATAAAGGTGTCACAAGCACTGCAGGAACATGTTTTCTTTTAAGAGTGCTCCTCTGCAGTGGACAGTGGCAAACTGCTAACTCTGTAACTGCCATCATTAAAGTTTTTCATGGTAATTTTGCAGAAATTAAATGCTTATCTTTTAATTAAAAAGAATACATAAAAATGGAAAGACAGAACACAGAGTTATTAACTGCACTTAAGTCTTTTGGTTTGTTTTGGTTTTAATTTGTTCCAGTAGCATGGATTCTATTCAGAGCAAATTGGGAAAAAGTAATAGTAGAGCAACCTGGAAAAAAAAAATGTTAAAAACTTACCACATATCTGCTGCTAGTCCAAGCGGTTCATAGTTTACTATTTCTGGAGCTGTAAGAAAAATTTAATCAAACATCAGCAACTGAGGTAACACATTTTTACCAGGCTGAATTGAGTAGCAGGTCAAGAATTACCAAGAAGGAGAAAGGGGGGGGTGGGAAAAGGAAAGGCAGTTATAGGATGCACTGTTTATAGTTTTACAGCCCTGATAGAAATTCAAGTTCACAGGTGTCCAGAAGAGATTATGTAGAGTAACTTGGAGCATAATGCAACTTGTGAATAAGGGTGAAGCAAATATTATGTACTAATTACAGTGCAAATCATAACAAATAACAAATTATTTCACCTTCCAAGGCTACTGTTACCCTTAAGAATCTGAGCTTTTGTTTTGTTTTTAACTGGTGCCATTAAAGCTAGTTTCTAACAGCCAGTCAGAAAAAGCCCTCAGGCAAGAGACTGAAATTACCTGCCAGACTACATTGCTATCCATGTCAAACCCTATTATCTTTATAAGAAACATCTTCTTGTTGGAAAACATCCCCATATAAGACTGCATGCAATAGAAAAGACCAAGGTGAGGTAATGAGATGAAAAAAGGTGTCTATAACAGTTGTGTTTAACTGGAATATGAATTACAATTCTCTCCCCATCCCCCAACCCCCAAAACCAATGCCAAAACCTCTAATTGAAACTAGTGGAAAGGAGTAGGATTAACGTAAAATCCAAGCAAGACAGATTAGAATTATCATGAGTGAGCAACAAAAAGAGGATCAGGTGGAAAAATGTAAGGGGAGGTGAAGGTTTTGTACTCAACACGTGTACAGTGTGAGGCGGTTTTATCTAGAAAGCAATGATAAGAGATACCCACATAATTGTGTACCCTTGTACAACGCAGAGAGCTTACCTGCCCCAGGCAACAAGTAAAAAATTATAATTTGTGTTTCCAGGGTTTCACAATCTCAATCCTGAATTTACGTCTCTAAATATTTATTTGGCAGCAACTTACTCTCACAGGAGAAGCACATCTGGTTTATAGAAAGCACCTTTCGGCTATTCCAGAAGAACAAAGTAAACCTCTAGATTTAGGTCACCTTGATACAAATGAGACTGAAACTACCTCTGTCCCTCACTTCTTAACTTTGAAAAGACGTCTCAACTTTCTCATGGAATTTGCAACACAAGACAAAGAACGGGTCACTTGCTCACCTACAAATTCTGGAGTTCCAAAAATATTTTTAAATTCAACTCCATCTTCTATTTTGTGAGCCAGGCCGAAGTCAATGAGTTTGATGTGTGGAATAGGGATATTCTTGTCTAGAAGCATAATGTTTTCAGGCTAAAAATAACAAGAGATAGATCTTTGTTATTAGAATATTAATATCTTGAGCAAGTAACAGAGTTCTCAAGTGCTTTTTTTTCTTCACATATACAACACTGTAGAACAAAAAACCCATACCTGTGCCTGAACATTTACAATTCATTCTTTTGAGAAAGGGATGACAACTGAAATTTGACATCATTGAATGGACCAGAACTTCATAAAAGCAAAGCAAATCTAATAAGAGTAATGCTTTCATTCCTTTAATTTTCTTTCATGCAAAATCTGCCTTTCCCTATCTTCCTGTTAGCACTCCTAAGCTTATTTTCTTAATGATAGCTATTGCCAGGATCAAAACAAGATATCCTTGTTTTCACAATGAGACAGAAGTTTTTAATATAACTGTATGTAGTTCCCTAATCTGACAAGATATGCCACTAGATTATCGGCCCAGCAGCATTGTGATAAAACACGAAGCGGAAGCTCAGTTTATCTTGCCCCTCTTAAAACAGAAAATATATCCCTGGTCCGCAGTGCCTCCTGGGAAGATGTCACACCCTGACCCCATGGATCTGCCTCAGTTACAACAACTGGTGCACACGTAACAGCAGCTAGCAGGTAGCTGAAGCGTGCAGACACCTGGTGCAGAGACAGAGTGCCATTGCTTGATCCTGAGGAGAACTGCACCACTGAATATTTCGACTGACAATTTTACTGATCTGTTCTTGGAATTTACACTGGGAAACTTCACTATTTCTGCTCAGCTGTCCCTATGCTGTATTGTAACCCACTGGAAGATGTCTTATTAAAGGCTTCTTGAGGAATTCTAGTCACATCTGAACCTACCTAAGGAAGGCAAATGCTCTTCTCTATAAGACTAAATTCACAGCTGCCACAACAAGGTCAGGAAAGATCTAGGATTTACTATCTGAACAGTGCAGAAAATTGAAAGAGTTGGGATCAGAAGTCCTAGCTCATATATGACAGCAAGCTATTAAAAGAGCATGTAGCATTTCTCACAGCATTGTAGGGAAAAGCCAAAGCTAGAACTGTGAAATTAAAGCTATTTTTTTCAACTACAGACTGTGACTTTCATTACCAGATATAACGGATATTTCATAAACTTATTTCTTCAACGAAATTTCTCAGCCTTAGTTACTCCCTACCATGGCCCTATTTCACAAGTTTCAGAGTAAACTATGGGTTCAATTTATCTCCCATGAAGACCTTTATGCATTAATTTGTCATAACTTAATCATAAGCTCAAGAGCAACAGCGAGGCAGTTTGATTCCCCGCTGGCAGCTGCCTGGCCTTTTCACAGCAGATCCTAACGTGGAAGCAGCTCCTGCTAACACACACTCTCACTCAGAGCAACACTGGGTAAGAGAGCATATGAATAATTTATTGTCATAGTCATTGGACCAAGAATATTTTAGCCTCAGGCTAACAAGTCTCGTTTTCTTCAATGGATCTAGGGCATATGTGTTCACCCCAGATACATGATGTAAGCTTGTTTAGAGCAGACAGAACAGACTGAAATGGCAAAAAGTCACAGTCACTACCTCTTGAACTGTTTTATTCCTTAGGTGGTATAAGTCACTGTAGCTCCACTGCAGTCGATGGAGCCCTGTCAAGTGACGAGATAATTATGAATCATCCTCTATCTAATCAGATCACTGCTTAAAAATACATGTCTAATTTAACACCAGCAAAACTCCAAACCCAGTCCTATAAAACCCAGGAGAGTTATTCTGTGAATATGTTTTAGGTCATTTGATATTCACTATCAGTGAAACGATTCTTTACTTATCCTTTCTGATTTCTGTCTTGCATTTCTTGTAACATCTTCATTGACCACCTGACATTACTGGTATTAAATATCAAGATTAGTAGCTAGAGATCAGTATAGAAAAAGTTGCACCTATATTCTCACAATAATTTCACGCCACTGGATATTACACTTTTCTAATACACAGTGAAAACTTTCAGTCTTTGGCTTCTGGAGTTCTGTAGCAATTTAAAAATCAAGTGCACATCCTTTATACGTTCACACATCTCCTACGCTTTTTCACATGCACCCCATGAAGGTTTGGACAGTAGTTTCCTAGCCAGTTTGTTAGGTTAGATGTGATTTGCAACATTTGCAACAACTACATATATGCCATTAACTCTGACTCAAGACCAAGCAATTCAAGTCAGAGACAGCATTAGGCACATATTTAGCACAAGGAATCATCATATATATCCTGAGAATCTGGGAGGAGTCTATCTATAGCACACACATAATTAGTAATTAGTAATAAACTAACCTGGATTTAAAGTTAAGAAAAGGAACGTGTAATCTAGCAGTACATTTTTCCTGCATTTTAAAATAGTTCCCTCCTCTGTTTAATTCTACTTTCTCCTAGGGAATAAGTGCATTTTGCACGTATTTCTGGAAGCAGCAATGTTTGAGGCAGCCAGTTCTGTAGCTGTAAGTCTGCTACTGAGATGCACTTTCTTCTAGTCTCAAGAGTTTCATTCCCAAGGACAACAGACTCCTAGCTTCAGAGAGGCATGTTCACCTAGCTAGGCCACAATCAAAAGGAGAGAGAGACAGACAGCCTCTTCTGTATTGTCTACGCCAGTTGTACTGATACCAAAGTCAAGGACCAAAGCTATAGATGTCACCTGATGCAGTAGGAAGAGAGCTCTGTGTGATGTGCTTTCAAGGCCCTAAGCAGCTAAGAAAGCAAGAATTCTTTCTGTTAACCAAACTGCACTGGATGACACATACTTCTCATGTAATTCTAAACACAGTGGGGAATGGAAGCAGCAACTGTTGTTTGCAGCTGGACCTGGCCCTCCTCTTCCCAAAAATGCATTTCTTCTGTACATCATTCTAATTTTTTTTTTTTTTTTAAACAGCATGCTTTGGATGATAACACAAATGCAAACAGCTGAAGGATGAAGACTTACAATTTCTTTTTCTCGGTCAGTAAATACATAAGCCCATCCAAAAGTTACCACAGGCCTGATAAAGGAGATAGTCTTCCTTGGAGCACTCAGCTGTGAAGTGCATTTAAAATGGTCTTACCTATTAGTTTAGGCATGTTATCAAATACAGATATCTAACAAATTGTAGAAGGTACAGTCCATCATTATAAACCATCAATAACAGTAAGTCTAAATCAGCATCTTTACCTTTAAATCAAAGTGAGCAATTTTCCTAGAGTGAAGGTAATTCACACCATCCAAAATCTGCTTGATGAATCTGGTTGCTTCCTCTTCACTCAAAGACTCCTTCTGTGCCAGGAAGTCAAAAAGTTCTCCTCCAGAAACTCTGCAAAACACACCAGAAAACATCCTGTTATCTACTGCATTGTAAGATATAAAATAAACGTAAGCACAGAAAACTAAACTAGCAAAAAAATCTCCATACACTTAGAAAAAGGGCACTCTTGCAGACAATCTAGAGTTTTGTGTTCTGGTTCCAGGTGTGCCAAAACTTCCTTTTGGCTTCAGCTCTCTCCCCTGTAAATTAAGGACTAGCTTTCCCTAATTCATTGATGCTGCAAGGTTTGATTCATCAAGGATTATAAAGGACCAAAACCAGGCACGTTTTTTGATGAATCTACAGACATGTACATATTTCAATAGGTAGACTTTGATGTTAACCACTTCAACTGCTATTTTTCAACATTTTCATTTTGGATGAGACAGAGGAAATAGAACAAGTTGTAATAGTCAACAACTGCTAAAGAATTACTTCTCTTATCGGTTGCCGTCAGACACATGAAGCAATAAGATCTGCCAACGGAATCTCTTTTCTTTCCAGAACAGCCATTACATTGTTCTAATATGGATTCTTGCCTGACATAACTGACAGGAAAGCCTTTATTTTGTGCTGAATTTTTAAGAAGAAAGCAGATTGTAGCAGCTTGAAAGGTACCTAAAATTGTTTTCACAAATCAAGGAAGTGCTATTAGTTACTAGGAGTTTTCACATCAAAATTGAAATATGTTCCATGCATATTTAGTACATAAAACTTCTGTTTTCATTTTTGTGCCTTGTATTGAAAGCTCCAGTGCTATTTTTCTACATATTATGAAACAGGATGATCTAGATATTGAATTGGGCATTGTTTGCAGTTGTTATTCATAATTATGCTTACATTTATTGTTTCCAGCTCACACTGTCATTGATATTACTGATTTATTCTCATTCAAATTTACTGTTGGGAGCACCCACAAAGCAGTTGCTGCTCTTGGGCTCAGGTATACCACCCATCTGTGCTCACCATTCAGAGTGCAAGCACAAGACTTGAAAGATCCAACAGTCATTTTGGAAAACAAGCTTTTGGCCCTGTTGTCTGATGAAATACCTGTAAAAGAACTGGCAGGTTCAAATGCTTTGAGTTTACTAAGTGCTGTGACTCACAGACACGTTAGATCACACTGTGCACTGCAGAGGTCTTTTGTGCAATCATTCCTCTGACCCCAGGCTCCTACACAACACTGGTGGTGACAAGATGGTGATTCCCTACTCTGCCTCTTTCAGAATAAACTATTGTGAACAGCTACAAAAACTGCAAAGAGAAGTCAACTGCAAACAAGAACAACGTGTCAAAAGCCACAAAGACACTGGGCTTACTTCTTAGCTTCTACTGTTGCTGTGTGTGACAGCACACCTTGCTGTTCCAAAGGCAGATTTACACAGGGCCTATTGACTTGAGCATTGATTACTGGGTATTTTTTTGCCGCTCCCACATAGTCAGGAACTTTCGAAGCAACACGAGGCAGGACACTTCACCTGGGCAGAAGTCACTTGATACTTTGTTACAACTAAATGGTTGGCGAACAAAAATAAACTTATATGACTCAGGAATATAGTCCAACTGCTGTCTCTGGCTGCCGCCTTCTTCTTCCTATTAATCTCAGTTACTCAGCCTGTGAGACTCTTCTTTGGTCTCTGATTTTTTTTTTAGGTGACACATACCAAGGGTCTCAGCACTACCATCAGCCTTGCTGGACAGGTTTTGTTTTACCCTATTTTGGTGCATTTCAGGAGCCTGGGAACATTGTCTCCTTTCCTTATTGTAGTAAGCATAGAGGCCTTGGTTCATTAGTTTAAAAATTATTACAGCTGACTGTGACAAGACAGTAAAGAAATCTGTAAGTAAAACCTGGTAGTCTCTTGGTGAAATCTGTGTACAGAGAGCAGGCAAGTCCCATCTCCTTAATGATTTCTATTCAGACTACACTTAAGTAATCACCTCTGGCAGGCACTATGGCCTGGTCATCAGGAAGCCAGCGGTACCAGGATACTTTTCTTGTACTGTTCTGGAATTCAGCCATGCAGGCACACTACTCTCTCTTCCTCTTTTACCCTGTAAAATCTCCTTGGTGACTGTTCCTTAAGGTGGACTCTTTAATCAGGACTAAGAATAAAAAAGTTCTCTCGCGGGCCAGACAAACAGCCCATGTAGCCCAGTCTCTGGTTCTCCAACACCAGCAAAAGAAGATACCACTTAAGGAGAGCACACAAGCTGAGCCACTTTGTGAAAGCCGTTCCCCTCACCTTCCCCTGGCACAGAGGACTGTGCTAAGGATGCTAAAGGATACCTTCCTGCCTGGAGGAGGCTGGCAACTTTCTTTTGAGGAATCTCCTTTGCTACACAAAGGAATGGCAGAAAATGGTTTAGCTGCTCAGACTGGAGGTACCTAATTCGCTTTCTCTCTTGCTGCCCCCAAGAGTGGTCACTTAAAAGAGGTGGGTTAGCTGCTCAGGACACACCAGGGATTTTGCCCCAACGGCAACCTCAGCAACATCCTGGGCAACCAGCTACACCTAAGGCATCACTCAAGAAACTGTACAGCCTGCAAGAACGAGGATCACAGGAAATTTACTTGCTAGCTCCTTCTTGTATTTTCCCTCTTCTCTCTAGTTCACACTAACCTTGAATCAGGCTAGGCAGGGGGAACTTCCAAGATGCAGAATACAACATAAAAATAAAAAAGGAAACAAAAAAAAAGGTTCAGGGAGTCTGAAGTCCATCTGTTACTTCATCAGCAAAAGACTCCCTCTTACAACATCTACATGAGCATTTCATTTTCTGAAGGTCAGAGATCAGCATACATTACAAACTGTACATTAATCTCCAGTCTGTTGTGGTATAGCCTAAGACATTAGCGTAAGCTGCAGAGACCTTAAAAGAGTAATCTAAAGGAAAATTCAGTAGAAGAGATGTGATGATGTCTCATTAACAAAGTTCAGGCTTTAAAACCAGGTTTGAGTAAATTGTACAAAGAGTGCTAAATAGTTTAGTGCAGGATCATTCTTACCCAAGTTATGCACCTGAACTCAGAGAAACCCTCAGGCAGAAGAGACTTAGCAACCTCAAAAGCCAGCCATTTTGGGATCCCAGAAAAAAAGCAGTTCAGCACTAACTCCTTTTCAGTAAAACACTCATAACTGCACTAAAAGTTCCATTTGAACATCCAGGGAGGTGTGTTTTCTAAATCAGCACCACCTGTAAAAGAGCAAATGCTCCTTTCTCAAAGGACCTTATGTTACAGAAAAAATCCTTCCTCTGGTTCCATCTCTTTCCCTTTTACCATGTCACCTTATTCCCATGGCAAACAAAGAAGCAAACAAATGATGACTTTGCTCTTCCTTCAAAGTCCAATAAAAGACAAACGACAATGCTGCCTTACTTCTTGGAAACAGCTGTTTATTTTGTGTACACAACCTTAACACTTACCAGTAGAGGAGACTGGCGTATCAATCAAACCTGCCTTTAAGCTGCTTTTGTTGGGGCAAAGCAGCTTCAAGGCAGGGCCCAAGAGACAGAGAAGAGCAAGGTCGTGAAAGCTGTGTGGAGCACATCCCTGAACAATGTGCACAAGGAAGGGCAAACTGTGTACCTGCCAAACTGCACGTAACAGCAGTGGACTTGGCAATGCTCTTCCTGCTCTTGAACAGAAGAAACAGCACCTATAGAATCAACCCCTGTGTAAAGAGGAGATAGTCTTGCCTGTGCCAGCACAGTGAGCTTGGGAGAGGGTCAACATTTTATCCAAAGCCTCTTTTAAACAGCAGGGTAGCTTCTTCAATTAATCAAGAATACTGGGGACATTCCTTTGAAGCTAAAGTCCACTGTAGCTTAACATAAAATTAGTTGGCCAGGTGCTGTAACGCTTGGTTTGGTAAACTGCAGGGAGTACGAGACTCTGATATCAGAGTGCCAGGAGGAGAGATCATCTGTTTACAGAGAGAATTTAATTATATTTATTAGCAATTACCATCATCCTCACTTTGTATACAGCAGCTGAATGCAGTGGCCTTAATCAGGTCAAAACTCTGTTCCACCCAGCCTTTTAGAAGTGCAGTAAGCTACAGCCTGACAATAGGACACGCAAAATGTGTCAGGCCACGTGAAGACAGGAAAAAGCAGACGGTAATGAAACAGGAGGCTGTTTTGGCGCAAAGTAGCTGCCAGTCAAAAAAAGTAAGCTCCTTTCCTGTCTTCCAGTGCATGGCTACAGAGACCAATGTTTGGCCATAGACATATACTTAAAAATTAACAGATCCTTATCATCACCCATATGCCATCTACCAGCAGTCACATTAATCTCCAGGAATGCTCTCCGGCCTAAATGCTGGCTCCTCTGGAAAGCTAGTGGTTATTTCATCTCACTCAGGGATCAAAGCTTCATTGCCTGGATTCCATACACAGGGTCGAGGCAGGTGCCCTAGGGAACATATGGTCTACATAACTTCAGCCACGGTGTCTCTGTATTTCCTGATTCATACACACAGAAAAATTGCATCATTTACTCATTACCTAAAAGTTGTAGTAAGCAGAAGACCTCAGGCTGTCTCCTTGCTTACAGCTTTACCTTAGTATCATGAATTGACAGATAAAGGATATGTCATCTTCTGCACAGCTCCTGTAAGACTCAGAGCTTTGTCAACTAGATGATATTGATGCCACAAAAGAGCAGGACACAGCCCAAAAAAAGCTTGAATTGATGTCTGTTTTCCTTCACTGCATGACAAATTTCATCCCCTTAGGCCATCACCATACATTCTGACCAGCAAAGCTCTATTTATTAGAAGAGCTACTTCCATTCCTGGCTCTGATGAGTACAAGCATGCAATTCTACTCTCTGCTTTGTGTGACAGTGTTCAGGTTTCCCCTGGTTCTCAGTGGAGATTAGGAAGGCTGAGCCACACAAATGCACATAGATATAAATTTCACATGCATTAAGATAATTTACATGCCTTTCAATTCCTTAAAGCAGACCAACAGCACACACTATGAACTGTACAGAAGGCGATGCTTTGGACATAGGTCTATATGATCGTCTGTGCACACAGACTCACTCACTTCTATTACAGTCCTGATCCTGAGCCATGAAACACCTGGAATGGCAACAAGTCAAGTGCCAAGTTTCATCCAAATTCATTCTCCCAGTATAAGTTTGGGTATAAACAGACCCAATCACTTGGTGTCTCCCCTTTTTAATTTCTTTAAAAAGTGATATAATTTTATCATGGCAGATTTTTTTTTTTTTTACTCAGTAATTGACATTAGGCAACTGCAAATTTTTCAAACTAACACAACAACAGTAACACTATTAAATTTGGGGACATCCAAATGTTCTATAGCACTCAACTGCAGGTGCACTGCAGAGGAGCAAGTGATCTTTCTGTGACCTCCCAGCGGCTACAGGTCAAATCTAATATGCATCAGAATGGCTGGCAAATAGTACTAAGAACAGAAAGCCAAACAGCAGCAGGCAACTTAGTTCCCCTCCTGACTTCACAGCAAAGAATCTGCATCCCTGGCGCGACCAGAGGAAGGTGAAATTAATTTTGTGACCTACCTAGAGTGATGACAATTTTCTGTAGCATCTAACACTTCTGTATGTTCAGTCTATCTGATAGATCAGTTACTTAGTCTAATAATCTTCCCTTGGTATTGTACACTAGTAATCCTGAAAACTGCTGCAACTGGTTTATGTCTCCTGTTCTAGCTCTGCCAAAGCAACTCTTCGTCCTTTTGGGATATCACTAGTCCATTCTCACAATACCTCCAATATAAGCTGAAGTCACATGAACAAGAATCACTGTTCCAATGCCATTTTGACTCATATTGGGTTGCCAGGTCAGAAGGCAAAAATGCTGTCTACACAGGGCAAAGCTCTCCTGGCCAGGCTGGAAAGAGGTATTTCCTCTTTATAAAATCATCCTCCTATTCCTCTTTATTGTTAGGGTCCTTCTACATCACATTATGTTTTACAAAAGTGAAGAAATTCCATCACACATACATTAGTGTCAGCATTGAAGTGACTGTGTAAACTTTACCCTCCACACACATTTCAGATTAACATCACATAACCAACCCCTGCATGCAATCCCCAAAACATAATGACTTTGAAACACTGTTAAAATGATATGACAGCTTTCCAAAACATGGTCAGGCATGTCTGTCTTGAGATTTAAGAATCTCAAGCCAGGCAGTAGAAACAGGCAGAACGCGTTCAAAACAAGTTGTGTTATAAGAGATTACATTATTAACCTGTGGTCTGCATCTGTCTCAAATGTTTCACCTCAGTTCCATCAAACATACAGGAAGGGCAACAGGGTGTAAGAAATAGCTGATGTCTTTGGGATGTAGTATTTCTAGGCTGATGAAACAACCAACCAAACAGAATTCATGCAGGTAATTTAATAGCTATTGCAGAGACTGGCAATTTTGATATTGCTTCAAATTCTAATAAACTGCCATTTCTCTACATAGTAACACCTATTAGCCAGGTTCTCTCACTTCCTTTCAGTCAATAAGATTAAATACAGACAAAAGCATCAAAGGTGACTCCCCAAAATGCAAACTCATGTTCCAACTAAGCAAAGGCTCCTTAGCCAAGGCTTTGTTAAGATGATTCCTGACCACACCTCCAGCTTCCCTGGGCTGTGCATTTATTCTTCCAGGCAGGGACATGCACAGGTTCTGCAGAATAACCCATTGTCCCCTGAGCCTAGACAGAGAAGCTGCTGCTAGCTGGTCTTAAATCTCTTCTTAAACAGCACAAACCAGTTTGCATTTCATAGCCAAATATGTCTGATAGTCATCCTAAACCAGTAGCCAGGCTATCCAATGGGTCACAATGCAGGGATGAGGCTACAGCAGTCCACAGATCCCCTGGTTGAGGGGTGTTCACTTGTCAGCAGGACGTAAACGGCAGGGGCTTTCCCCCATCACATAGGGGAACAAGAGAAGAGTGAGCAGCTCTCCTTCACTCCCACTCCGCTGCTATTCATCCTCGATAGTCAAAGTCTAGGGATTAAAAAAAACTCTTCCCTTGCCCTCATCCCATCTTCTCCCCTAGCCTCCTCTAAATGAGGGAAATATGGGAGTAGTGAGAATGGCTGCAAACTTTGCAAAGGACTTGGTGGCTTCACATGCATTGGAAGAGATGAAAGCAGACAGAAAAATGAAATGAGCATCCAGTGGCCATTTGTGCTTCCTCCAAGGTTTGTGTCAGGGCAGCACCAAGCAGACATGAGGTAATCCCCCTGTCAGTAAACTGTTTTCAAATTGACAACACTCCCTGGCTCAGTAACAATGGCCTCGGCTGATGTTAAGGTGCACCTGTATCCCCAGGGCATGCGGATGAAGGGGGGTGGGGGGCTGTTTACCAGCAACCTCATTCAGTTCTCCTGCCAAGATCTGCAAGGCCTGAGAACACAACAGCTCCATTTTAACAGTGCCTCTATGTTCTGGCAGCCTCTGCAGCCCTTTCCGGTTCCTATTTACCTCATCCTACCCTGGAGAATAGGAAGCCCCCTTACTCACAGCTCAAGGATGAGGACCACATCCGTCTTGTTCTCATAGATGTCATGCAACTTGATGATGTTGGCATGCAGAACCTGCTGCAGAATAGTAACCTCCCGTTCAATTTCCTCACGTCTCACTCCACGACGGCTGGCCCGACTCTGACGTTTTTTAATGAACTTAGCAGCATACTCCATACCAGTGCTTTTTTCTCGGCATTTCTTCACTATAGCAAACTGGCCACTGCAAGGACAAGAAGATAACAAAAATTCTCTTAAAGCTTTCAAATAATCACAGCTTCCCAAATACGCCATTCATATACAAAGCTTGATCCTGCAACCCCTGAGCAACACTGCTAACCATACGAGCTTGCTCTTGGTACAATAGTGAGGACTGTCAGAATTCTGCAGTTAAAATCACCAGAGCATAACAAGGTAGACTCCTGCTGTGTCTGAAATTTAGCAAAACCAAGCAATGTCTGATAAGAAGGGAGGACAGATGTTACAATCTCTAAAATTTAAACAGTTCATGTTTAAATGAGTAAGATTTGCCTCAAAAGATTCGAATTACCACTCCTTCACTGGGTAATGCCTAAGGCATTCAAGTCCGCAACACACCACTGGATGTTCTGAAAGGACATACATGCATTAAAGTATTTCCCTTAAGAATAATCTCTCAGAAAAGAACTCAAAGGATTGATAACCCTTTGGAAATGTAGAACTGACCTCCAGTAACCAATTTTCAAATAAGAGAATTGTTTATTCATATTTCTGCACTTCACTTGATAATTTAGCTGTAAATGTAACTGGAATAAGTGCAGCTTTCTCACTGCACTTCAAGGACAAAGAATTTCCCACTGTACCAAATAGTAAAGTGGCTGCATTAAAACTTAGAAGGCATGTAGCTGCCATTGGCCAATAAAATTTTCCTAAAGAGGCTCCTAAAGTAAGATATTCCAGTCCAACCGTAAAATTTCCTCCTTATCTCCTAAGAGCGAAACATTTGGAGGTCAGATGATTTACTCAAATAATAGCAACCCTGCAGATTGCAGCCTTATGTCAGTGGTGGGAACCTTTCAAGGTGAGACAGTTGTTACTGACTCTTCAAGAGGGAAGCATGGGACCCTGCTTTGTTTTTCTTTGTGTGAGCTTTTCTTTCTTCACCATGCCCTTGAGAGGCACTGTTTGAACTTAGAGAAGGCACCATCTCCACAGAGTTGATGTTCCCTCCTTCTCACTTGTCTTCTGAAAAAATAACTGTAATCAAGCTGAGAGATGTCTTATCAAAATTAAGAAAGAAAGGTGGTCTGCAGCTAAAGCAGAATTTGAGTAATACAAATTCTACATAAGGCAAGAATGTGGAATGGAACTGATTATTCAGAGGATCCTTTCGCTCATCCCATTTGGAAGGGACAAGGACAATTGTGTTGTGTCTTAGAAATGTTTAATCACACTAAAGTCATCACAGACATACAAACAAGGAAATTAAATCATAAGCTGTTACTGTGTGTTTGCATTTAGTCTACATAGGACATGTTAAGTGAGCTACTTCTACCTTACAAAAATTAAGGGGAAGGGATGGTGTGTAGCTAAAGTACTGGAGGGATTTGAGCAATCTGAATTCTGCCACAAATGTACTGTATACCCTTTAGCAATTCACTTTTGCCCCATCAGCAAAACAGGAAAGAGACTTACTTTCTTCCACACAGTATGCCTGTGGATATTTGTACACTGCTTAGCACAAAAGTGTCTATCTCAGTTTGCTGCTACTGTAACAGAAACACTAAGGGGAAACAGTGCTGTGCCATGCAATGTAACAGGCTCTTGTCCAAAGTGACTCTGGACAGGAGACAAAAATCACACTTTCTTTTCATGAAGGATCACTTGGCAGATTTAAACAAACACCTGCAGCTTTTTAGGTTTGATTTAAATTTGTAACACTCAAATTAAGCAAAGAGTGGTGGGCATATAGATTTAAATATATATTAACTCCTTAGGTTGATTAATGAAGATACCTAAATACCTGTTAGTCTGAAGTTATGTGAAACTTGTATGGCTTGAGGTTTCATCAGAAACTCTAAACTTCAACTAGTCTTTACTAAAATCAAGTTAGGATAAAGATTTCTCACAGAATTCATACAAAATTGTCTTGTTTGCACACACACATTCTCCAATTCTCAAGTTTTCCTTAGATCTTAAAAAACTGAAACTCAGAACCTCACAGGTTTTAAAAAAAGAAAACCTAGGTTAAAGCACAAAAAGTATTGATGTTAATTCTTTCCAACAAAACAGAGGCAGACTCACTACTCTCCTAGCACAAGCACCTCCAGCTCAAGTAACAATGAGGAGTAAGAACATTTGGTCTTGACATAAACTTAAGTCAGCCCAAACATAACTGAGGTCGGTCCATTCCGTTCAGGATGAGTTTCATTCACGTACTGCTCTCTCTCGTTGCTCAAAGGGAAGCCCCGTATTTTCACTGATGCAGTGAATTCAATAACTTTCATACAAAGTATTAAAATAAACTACACTCATTTTTAAACAAATATGTATGTTCTGATGAACCTTGTCGTACCTAATGGTACTTCATATTTTTTTATTACTTTACCTTTCCATAACTAACTACTAGTGCAGACCTGGACAAAATGATGTGTAAAGTACATAATAAAATGGGACGCTGAATTTGAGCTGGTGGAAAACAAGGAGCTTGTGGGGAAGCGTTGTAGTGGCAAGAATAACTGTCAAGCAAAATTACTCTAGTAGCAGCATTCAGAGATTGTGTTTGGTAAGTCTGATTGCAGGCTGCTGCTGACGAGTCTTGGAGCAATATCTCTGCAATAAAAGCTACAAGAGTATGAATGGAAAGAAAAGTTGACTACTTTTGTTTGGGCGCTAGCTAAAGGACCTCGTACCCCAGCTGAGTACATCTGTGATTTCAAGTAAAAGAACAGTTTATTACCACCCTAAACCTCCTCTGCCAGAAAATCTAAGCTGAGGGTTACTTCTTGTTATTTATTTTTCCATTGCTAGATTACAGGAGGGATTTATCAATCTCCCTTTTGGCAGAGGGAAAGAAAAAGAAAAGACCACAGAATCTGCCTTGCAAACGGGCCATGTATATACTGTTACAAACACTACCGTGGTGGTGAAGTGCACCAGATAGCTGGAGAATTGAGCCTATGGATAAGGTCATACGCTTCACTCTGCTTTGTTTAAGTGCACAATGCATCTTGTGATAAGAGTGAGATGGAAAAACTAGCAAGCTGTAAAGACAGAATAGGACTTCAGTTAAACAAATTTTGGCTAAAACTATTGCTTCATGAAGGCTGCATTTTGTTGTGGCAACTTGATATCAAAATGGGGGGCGGGTTAAGCAATATCTGCAGAATCTCAGTAATTTGAAGGCAAGGAGCCCCAGCTCAAATCCGTGCTCCACCCTTTTCATAACAATTGGAATGAAAAACATGGAAACTTTAAGTCTACCATATGCATATCCCATATCCTACCAAGAATTCCTTAATCAGAAAACGCTCAGCTTTTACCAATGAATATTTGATAGAATCATACTTTTGCAAAAATCATCAAAAATATTTCACTGCATTTCCACCATGGAGCAGAAATAAATTTTAAAGTTCTAGTAACCTCTATGGCCAGGAAGCCACAGTCAACTAATAAATAAGAAACCCCTTAGAATACTGCAAATAGTTACCCTTGCCTGGCATGTGTAAAGCCTAACAGGTATGCAAGATCCTACCACCAAAAGAACTACCTTATCCAAGCCCTTGTCTCCTCAGACTCATGAGTCTCTGCTGATGTCCAACCACTTTACAAACAGACAAAACAAGACAGTGAGCTCCTTTTTATACCCAAGAGCAGCCCTGTTCTCCCCTGCCACAATGCACTGTATGTCTGAGATCTCACTCTGCAAAAATTGGCAGGTCTCCAGACCCCGAATACACGTTTAGTATCGGGTATTTCCTTGCTCAGGGCATTATATCCAGATTTGCAAGGGAAAGACTCATCTTACAGATAACCTTAACCTTTAGCTACTGTGATTTTATCAGCCAGGATCTCCTTATAAGAATCACAGACAAACTCAGTAAGTGCAGCCCCCCATGACTGCACCATAGAAGCACTGAGCTGTTATTGTTTTCAGTATTATTATATCCTTCATTGGCTTGGTAAATGAGAGATGCAAGTACAGTTGGAACTTAAATTATGCAACATACACAACAATTATATCCAGAACCTTATAATTATATAATGTACTTAGTGCTTCATTAACACAGATGTCTGGTGGGAATCTGTCTTAAACCTACAAAGGCAAAGAAATTAAAAATTAAGGCTGTCACTTGGTGCTCAATTGCTCTCAAAAGCTAACACTCCATAGCAGAGGCAGCCTCTCATTCCGAAGGGCTCAAACAATGCCAGGCAGCCTGAAGTACTTCTTTTTGGTTTTCATTTTCATACGTATACTAAACACTTCTCAAGGGGGAGGTAGGAATGGATGGGATGAATGTACGTATCTGGTTAGGAATAATCAATCACAAATGGAATAGAGACTGCAGCTATTTGTCAAACCCATTAATTCATTCACATTTCTGCCTCCTGATTTTATCATTACGTCCAAACCCTAGAGAACTTAAAAGAATGAAATTCCCGCTACAAATCCCCGAATTTGCCTTAAACATTCTGCTAAAAGATTTCATTCTGTGGTGCTGAGAGCTGTTTGTGTAAAACATGGTGGGTTTCATGGGTTTGTTTGTTTATTTTTTGCAAGACATGCATTTTGCTTGTTCCAGACTTTCTAAAGAGACATGATACTAATGTTGCTGTGTTTGCTTCCTTGAATTCTCTCTGGGGACATAAATTTTGCCAGCAAAGTTCAGGGAGAAAATATTATTTTATGAGTGCTGATTTTGGGAACGAACGGTCACTTTTGCATTTAAAAAGTCCAGTGAAACTGTGGATTTTGTACATTTTTGTTTACTTAAAAGCTTACAAAAATAATGACACAGCATAGGAATTCGTGTTTTCTCCTTTTACATACTTAGAGTCTGGGACAATTGTTCATCACAATACCCATTCCCTTGTGATCTACTATTTCCCCCCTGCATGTGTACCCATGAGCACACACTCTACCTGCTCCTGTCACAGTCTTTATGCCATTTCTTTTATGCCTAAAAAACAGGCTTTTGCAGACAGTCTTTACTGAGACAGTTTGTGATTTTACAGTCACAGACACGCTTTAGATTTCTTGCTAACTATAGAGCTTGTAAAGTCAAGGACCAAGACAACAGCATTTCTGCACCTCCTAATGCATCTGCGTTCAGAACATAAGAATCAAACAGCGTCAGCTTCCCAAAACTTTCAATCTAGGCTAGGAAAAAAACTCTCTGACACCTGAGTTGACAGCACTGAGAAATTAAGCCATTTACATAATTTCACATGGGAGTCTGTGGCTGATCTTTGACTTGGAACTAAATTTCACAGCTCAGATGTCCAGATTTCAGCCACATGACTTTGCCAAAATTCATGGTTTTTTAGTATATTACTGAAATGAAGAAGACTTGGATCATAAACAGCAGTACTTGCAACACACACAAGATAAGCTCAGAGACTGACACTTTTTTTTTTTTTTTAAAGAAATGAAGTTTGTTCCCTTTCAGAAATATTTTGGACAGCTGTACAACACTCTTGTCACAGATTCAATGTAGGCTGTCCTCAATTGTGGTAACAGCTCAAAAGTATAAACAATAGCAGCTGCAACCTGTCAGTTATAATATAATTAGGTACAACATCAAATCTGTCCATCATTAAAAAGTGAATTTATCCTAGCAATGAAGACAACCTATTATTCGCATTGCTACTATCATCTAGATTTGTCACTGAATAAGGACACAGAGACAATATTACTGGGTGGTTTTGGAGTCTATTTTCAGAAACATGCTTTAGAGGAGCACAAGTTCAGCTTATTTAATTGCTGTGCAGTTCAGAAGAAGATGTGGAACGGATGTGGGAAAGAGAGAAACTGGACAATCCAGAATAACAGGATAACTTCTTGCTCTTTTTTCAAAGTTTATTTTTAATACCGGTTCTGGAGAGTAATGCTCTGGGGCAGAATTTGACATGAGACAGTGACAGAAGTGCCGCCTGCCAGTTTTGAATGGCTCAATGCATAACAGTGGTGTAGCTACAGAGCATTAGAATAAAGAGAGCCTTTAAGCAACTGTTTGTACAGGTATGTGTTTATACGAATCTTTCTCTGATATTCCAGAAACACCACATCGCTGAGTAGCTGTTATGAAATGCTGAAAATATGTAAACAAAATACTGAGACGACAGTAGAGGTTACCTGACTCCAGTCAGGCTCTCTGAGGCCAGAGCAGGGAGAAGTCAAGAAGCTGACTCTCTCTGTCATTTGAGAAGAGCAAACCGTTTCTTCACCAAATACCAAACATATGTTCCCTTTCTGCATGTTCAGTCTCTTTCTTTCTGCCCTGTCCATATTCATCTTAATTTCATTCATTAAAGAATTCTAAAAAAAGAGGATTTTTATTTTTTTTTTTTTTGATAGTTGTTAAAACTGGAAATTCCCATAAAATAGATGATACATTAGAACGTGTTGACAGATACACTTTGCACTGAAATATGTTTTCAAGCAGTTCTTTGAAAAGTTAGCGAACCTGGCAAAGGACAGTGCTCCGGCATTCTGCCAGTCAAGAGGCAACACTCAATTCCCTGGATGAGCCATGGAACAGATTTGCAAGGGATTTTAGGCAGCAACCTCCCACTGACTTTAATGGTAATTAGGTTCCTACACACTTGATGGAAAATAACGCCTGAGTCTTTCTGTACTTAATTTCCCAAAGTCTGTAAAATGCAGGCAATGCTACTGGAAAAATGAAATAAAATTATAAGGGGTAAGCATACAGCTAGACCTACAAATTAATTTCATGTCTCTAGACATCATTAGAATTGCAATTATTATCATTCATATTTTTATCCACTAGGTGTTCCTGTACAAGAATACATGACCAAAAAGGAAACTAAAATAAAACCTAACAGCATCTCAACCAGTCTTTTAACTGCCTAGATTCACATGCAGACTACCGCAAATGCAAGATAGTTTAACCCTTCTTTTCACAGAGCACCTGCAAACTCGGTTGGGGATCTGAACATTTAGTTGGGACTCCTTTTGTTTGGGAGGTGTTTGCTTGAGGCTGGAGTTTGCAATGAGAAGCCACTCAGCTCAGCAATGCCAGCAGTACATGGCCAGGCTGTTGGAACAGTGCAATCACAGCCTATGGCACAGAGCAAAACAGCAATACTTTTTCCATACATTTTTTTTTACTTGAATGGTGCCATAGATACATCTATTATTCTTTTTTGATGTTGGTTTTGACCTACAGCAGGTGCAGGGAGGTGAAAGTTTCCTCTTTTCATTTGAGAAGAACAGAAAACAGCAATCTAAAGTACACCAAGCTACAGCAGTATGAACATGGCAATACTGAGAGCAACACATTTGGTATTGCTGCACCAGATGGAAAAATTCATTAAACTAGAGTGGACACACGCAAATGCTTTTAAGGGAAGTGGAGGTGACCTTCCATTCCCCTTGATCTTCTCCTCCCTCACGTTTTGGTTATTATGTTTTAACAAGGTTACACCGAGCTCTTGCTAGCCTACTTCAGCTCTTGCTCAGATGTGCACTTCTCTCAAGATTGAAGCTGAGCTAAAGAAACTATGGTTGGTATGCCCACCAGCTGGTTTTAACAGCATAATTACATTACAGACAACATAAGGGCCTTGAAGGAAACTTCTCACACCAGAAGCCTCAGAGCCATACAATGTAGAGGAAGACAATAAAACTCAAGCCTGATCGCAATTCAGAAATAGATTAGTTACTGGGAAGGTAAAAGACACACTGGAGAACTTTCACATTTTTGAGTGATCCTGTTTAAACTGCTTCCTCTCCACATACTGAGGAAAACAGAAACACCTAAGCGCTGGGCTCAGCTTGGTCAGAAATTGGGGCTGCCTCAGGCACGTCACTTCATCCGTCTACCTTACGGCAATCCCTTGAAAACAGCAGTCATATCCATGGGACAGAACTAGATAGTTCTGACTCGTCTTTACATCAAATTACGAACACACAATTCTGATTTAAGATTACTTTCTATAGAAGAATAGGGTAAATGTTTCAGTCTCACAGCATCCTTCCCCACTACCCAAAACATGCTCTATGTATCTAAAAGCAAGATTTGGAACACAACATACACAAGGCGCCATACCCTAAAAAACAACAGCCTACTAAAGGAAGGAGCTTACAGGAAAACTGAAAAAATGAGCTTTCACAATGTAAGATGTTCAGTTTGAATAAAACCAGGGATTTTATATTTGTCCTTTTTTCTTCACATTTAAGACATTCAGTTGTGGGAATGCAAGCCTAAAAGGGTTTATTTGCTATTACAAATCCTACCCCAAACAAAGACAAATGATGTAATTCACATATGTGGCTGCCTGTGCTTAGGAAGCCAAAACACAGCTTAGAGATCTAATTTTAGGTTTACTAGACTTTGCAAAGTTTGCCAGTCGTTGGCTCTCTTTCTCTAATTGGATGATAAATTATGTTTCGTCCCTTGACAGCAAGAAAAAAAAAAATGACACCCTATCCAGTGTCATATATTCTCTGAGCTCTGAGTAAATATGATATCTTTAACCCTGAAAATAATTTTATTTATGTTTACTGAGGTTACTTTACAGTCTATGTCATAAGCCAAGTCAGCTTCACCTTCTGTTAGCATGACATTGTCTTTTCTTCAGTGAATGAGCTTAAAGCATCCTTTGCTTTGATTTTGCATAATCTACAGTTAGAGGAGAGTAAAAATCCTAAAAATATATTATGAAATCATCATGTGTGCATTCTTAAGTTAATATACATAAACATAATCACAGATCAGAGTGTCTAGCTAACCTGAATACACGACTTCAAGAGGCTGCCTTTAGAGTTCAGACACGATGGTTTATTTAGTTTCAGCAAAGAAGGGTCATCTATTCTCTGTTACAACAATTGTTTTTACGTCAACAGTTTTGTTCATCATGCCTTTTTGCCACTATTAAATTCAGATTGGTTTTAACTAGCAAGCTCAAGCTTAGAAAGTCTGCATCTTATTACTTTTCCATCTTTTTCACTCCTATTTCTTTTTCTTGGAAAAACTACACTAATAATGTTATCCTTTCATGGTTCCATTTTTGTTAACTTTCAAAGCAAAGCCCTTGAGAATTCTTGCTCAATGCCTTTCTTAAAAAAACCTCAAACCCAAAAAAGCTGCTTTCCTTTCAAATTTAAGTAATCAGAGCAATTGCTCTACTGCACGTAATTTTATCAAGCTAAATAAATACTCTCCTCCCTCTTTCCTTACACTTCAGAGGTGACTTCTGCTAGTCATAATTGCACTGGCATGCTCTTCTCAGCAGAGAGGACAGGAGTCTGTTGGTAACTTCTACAATTCATTTGTATGCTCTCACCTTATTTATGAAACACAGCTCAACCAAAGGTCATGCAAGGTTCACAAAATACACACATAAAAGTACTTTCCTGAAAGTTTTTTTTGTAGGAAGTCTGTGGTCAGGGCCATAAAGAACTGGAAGCCTTCTGTAAATGGACTATAGGAATAATTTGTAGCATGTTTTCTTTTTTATAGACTTTTTTTTTTGTAGACTAAACCAGGATTTGGTACAGCAGAAATTTAATCTAAGCAGTAAATCAATAGTATGTCCGACAGCACAGTATTTACAAAGAAGCTAGAGTACGATAGCTGAAACAACAAAACAGAAATCCTAGCACGGCAAGGTCACTGAAGGGAAAGTATCTTGCTGTTTCCGTAAGACTTTACAGAATGAAACTAAAAAACCCCAAAACCTTAACCTGTTAAATACTCTGCTGACACCTCTTATAACTTCATAAAGAGCTTTCAAAATAAAATTGTCACAAACGTCACTGTACTTCCCATTTAAGTTGCAAATAACAAGTGAGTTTTCGTTTGTTTGTTTGTTTTTCCAAACAAAATGCAAACAAAGTGGCTACCTCTCCAAATGCAAACAAAGTGGCTACCTCTCCAAATGCAAACAAAGTGGCTACCTCTCCTAAAGCAACTACACAGAACCTGAAGTGTGGCAGATGCCAGATTATGACAGAATGATCTAAAACTTTTCTTAATAGAGCATTTAACAGGAATTTTGCTTGGCTACTAAAAAGTAGATAAATTATTCATGTGTGTGAAAGATACAGAAGTAAAACCAATTCAAAATATACTATGGCTCTATTTTGAACCTTTTACGCAAGATTATAATAGAAATATCACTAACTTACCACAGCTCTGTGATATAGACTGGAAGAAAGGTTTTATAACATGAGAAACAACTAACATGACTTCATTTCAGGCTCACTAAGTGTTTGGGCAGTGTCAGGGTGACTTCTAACCAAACCAGTTAATGTTACAGAGGGAAGTATGTCAATACCACTACTCTAATAATATGCTATTTTTTAAACCTAATGAGATGCGTTATTGTATATAGAAAGAGCAAAAAAGAAAAAATCAGCTGCCACTTTTAAACACACCGGCATTTTCACTCACAACTCAAGATTTTGCTGATTGTATAGTACTGTAGAATACAGTGACTTTACAGGGTAAGTTTCAATATTCACAACAGGGAAGTGCTGAGCACCTTTGGACGTATGCTGTGTCTGATAATGTCACTGTCTGGCACCTTTCATCCACATCTCTTTACAGCTCATGCAAAGGTAACCAACACATCCTGGCCCACAGACGATCTCTGTGTCCACTGCCAGGGGAGAGTCAGAACAGTAGAGGAATATGGACTCAAACAGAAGGATCAAGTTTACTGGAATAAGTAGAGAGAAAATAAACCATCTGAAATTCAAAGCAAGATTTAATAAATCTTATGTTTCTGAACAATGCTATGAATTGTTACAGGCTATAAATGAAGTAACACGTTATCTGCATTACAGCCAATTAATGCCTTAAACATCATTTTGGGTCATTAGCCCTGAGTCACAAGAAACCGTGCCACCTACTGAATCATCACCAGCATCTCCTGAAGCTGTTAAATGGTTTTGGAAACTTCCCAATCATGCAGCAACAAGCAATGTGGCCCTTAGCAGCTCCTGAGGTTGGAGGAGCAGAGTCTGCAGTGATACAGCACAAGCCCAGCAATTCTGGCAAGTTCCTGATAGCCTGGCAAGCATTTTATGTCATCTGAAGCTCAAGAATAAAATGGACATGATAAAAATTTTTCCCCACTTATCACACTTAGCTTTTAGGTTGAATATCAGCTCTCAGAGTGGTAATGAACAGAGTCCAGAGACCTAAGGAAGGTCAAGGCTGACTCATGCTCAGCAGGAATAGCTGATTTGATAAGCTGTTCCTCCTGCTACGTGGATCAACACCAGTGCATACGTAATATGCATGCAGAAGGTTAGCTCACTTTGTGTTTCAAGGTCCAAATCCAGCTAGATATGGACTGAATGTAATATACCTGGGAACAGACAAATTGTAAGAAGGTAGCAGTATTATGGTTAAATGGTTAAATGATTTTTCTCCTTCCCCACGTATAAAACAGATGGAAATCATGCTGGCATTTTAATCAAGAATTTAGGAAATTATCTGTAAGGCCAAAACCACAAAGGGTTGCTGAAACTCCCCCTTTTACTGCTCGTTGTGGATTCTTCTGGTCTGCCAAAATACGAGGTGGAAGTTATCTCCTCATTTTATTTAATCTTTACTATTTATTTACTATATTGAAGTAAACAATCTCCTCCAGCAGCAGGACAGCACAGAAGCTACATTATTTGTTCCCTCTGCTCTTCCTGGACAGGAAGCAGACAGATCAATGGAAATTCTCTCTTTGTGAGGATTATAGATCCACAAAACTCGGATACTGAGGTTAACTACTCTTGCACAGAAGCTGTAGATTCTGTAGTAAGTAAAGATTACAAGTCCTGGCTTTAGGATACACAGTCACCCATTTATGGTGTAACTGAATCTGCATTATGGGCTGCCCAAAACAGGCCAGTGACTCCAACACAAACATGCTGGCACTAGACAGAACAAGTCTAGCTATTTCAGTGATTTTATATGTCTCTCCTCACCAAAGCATCACTGCGCGTCATGTTCAGCTATTACAACAGGTTTTCACTCCAGTTCAAAACCGTTGATGTAGACTTTTAACAATGATTAATAGATGTCAGCTGAGCTAAATTAAGCTTAACCATCAGACAAGTACCTGCAAGCCCTGTTCTGCATAAGATGCTAGTAATTTGTACAATGCTTTATCATTGTTAGTCCAGTGGTGAGCTGCACTATGTTTATTTTATTTGTATTTCTACTCATAAGTAACGTTTTTCATTTCAAAAGCATGGAATGAATACCATACAGAGTCTATTTTCTCAGCTGTTCAAATTTCCATCTGTTTTATACTGCAGTGCAAAGTGGAAAAAATAGTTTTATTTTTACAGAAATGGCAAAGCAAACACTGAGATTAGGCTTAATATTCAGTGGTTAAAGACATTACTGAATTTGAGCTTTCTGAGCACTACCCATTGGGGTTGCTCAGCTCTAATTATACTTTCAAAGCCAGATACAAACTGGGGAGATACACTGAGATCACTTCCATCATCAAGATGGATGCTGGTAATAAGAAATTCACTTGAAAAAAAATGCATGACTGTTACTAAGTAAGGCTAAGGTTAGTTCTATATAACCAAGGCCAGTTCTTCTCAGTTACTGTAGGTAGAGCAGCTTTATTATTAGAAAAACAAACAAACAACAAAAACTCCCACTATTTTCTCTGCACTTTCTGCAACAAATCAAAGATTTTGGAAACACTTCAAAGAACACTAAAAACTAGCAGGAAAATCTGTTTGAAAAGGAAAAAGCTAAGATCACTCACTCTGCTAGAAGGAAGAAAAAATTCAAAAGATAGTGACTGTATCAGACAGCCGATTGCAATCACTGTGATGGTGAACAAGTACCAGATGCCAAAACTGTTTCAACAAAAGATTCAATATACATCAAAACACATGGCATAGAAGATTTCTGTAACAAGAAATAGTAGTAGAGGTGCTGGTTAGTGCTCAATAATTAAACTTACATTTTGCATCAAAAGCAAAGACTTGCTTTGTGTGTGTGTTATAGGAAAAAATAATCCAAGGTTATTCTTCCAAATTCAAAGAACTAATTCAAATTATGAATTAATCTAAGAACAGAGTTAAGGTTCATGTCTGAGAAAGCCCAGTATTGAACAATTTCCATAGATAGAAAAAACATTCCTGGTATGAAGATACAGTGCAATGTGTGTCAAGGGTAAATTTCCTAGCTGCAATCACAGCCCTCTGTTTACCAGGGAGTCCACGTAGCTGGATGACATGACTTTTTATCATAGATTTCCAAGTTCCCTACAAAGAATACCTCTGTTATCTCAGCTTTTTGTTTTCATTATGTAAATAAATATTTACTGGTTACAGTGTCAGAACAGCGATTATGTGCCAGGCCCCAAGGTCCCATTAGCACTGGTAAAATGTTGCATTTGCTGTCCTTTTAAGCTTCACCCAGAAAAAAAGGTTTCACCTGTCTCAGTGAGCAGAGCTAATCCTCCACACACAAGGCAGGGAGGAGGCAGGAACTTGTAGCTGGAGAGGGGGGACTACAGGAGGCATGATAGGCCATCGATGAAAGATTTAATTTGGCTTTAATCATGAAACCATTACAAAAAAAAAAAAAAACAAACACACACAAGAAACGTGAGGAAACAACTACGTAGGGATATTTTAGCACATACAGCAGAAAATTCTTCAAAGTGAAATACAGACCATCCTAACATGCAGAGAAATGTCACAGCCTTGCTATAAAATTAATTTGCACAGTCTAAGTCCAATCCACTCATATTTAGCTCACCTTTTGCATTCACCAGGCATTAACTTGGGCTTCTAGGAACTCTTTAGGCATAGGACCGCACAGAAAACAGCCATCTCAATACACTAGTTTCCACAACTTCAGCTTGTCTTTCTTGTCAGAAGAAAAGCTCTTACAATTTTAAAGACATGCCCAGCTGCCTTCCTCAGAGGCCACCATGCTGTATCAGCAACAAACTGTCTTTCCCAACAGAGAGGATTTCAAACTAGCAAGTGAACAAAATGCTTTTCCTGTTTCTCATGCATACTGAAAGACTTAGTTTTTGTTTCCTGTGAGGATCAGTTCATCAGACTATGCATCTTGTATCCGTATAAGATCTCCTACCTCTGCAGAAAACATAGCAAAGCCAGGCAAAAGCTGAAGAAAGTCAAGGTTAGAGATGAGCATAGCTCATAGACAGGCAAAAAACTGGAATGGCAGGTGGTAAGGCTGGCACACATTGTGGAGGAAGGCAGAGCCCCTTCCCTACAGTGAAAGCACTATAATGAAGGAAAGAGGGAGACTTCCTTACCCAGAAACATCACTCCAAGGTTTGTCTCTGTTAAGCATGATCTAAGTCCTTGCATGTTGCAGAGAGCTGAGCTGCAGTGAGCAGGACACTCTCAGGACACTGCAGTGCCAGCCTCGCACCAGCCGGCAGGAACACCCTTTCTCAAGGGGCACTGTCATTAAACGCTTCCGGACAAGCTCCGTGACACTTCCTACCCTCAAGCCCAGCCTTGACATGTAACAGTGAGACTGCCCAGAAGGCACAAATGTCAACAGCTCTCTAAGGCCTGGCTGGCAACACATTTGGGTAATAGATTAATGACTCTATGGTACAACCTTTTATGAATTACACTGCACATCTCTGAAATTCTAGCACTCTCTGTGCACCTACCCCCACCATCAGTGTTTGCTAGTACAACTGGAAAAGGCTCCTCAGGTTTGTACAAGAACTCCTTTTGTCCAGCTAGACAGAACTACCCATCCAAATCACAAGGCCTGAGACATTTTGTTAAAAGGCTCTCCAGTGAGCTTTATTGCTGCAGCTTTCCTGGGAACTACACCACTAGGCTCAGTAGGCCAGTTCCTCCTTCTCTCAGCATGCTTTGGCCCCAATTTAAGAGCTTCCATTCTTGGTTGTCTCTCGCTGCCACCTCCCTTGCAACAAGAACCAGCGGTAATTTGACCTGCTGCATATTCCCAAGACGTCAAGTTAGCCTTCACTCCCTCACATTTTGCAAGAAGCATTTCCATTGCTTTGGCATGCCGTTAGAGTGATCTGCTACAAACATTCCTGCAAACAGCTTAAGCCAGGATCCTCCTCGAAACAGGCAAAACTGTTAATAGGTTCCTTACAGAGTTTATCAAAAACAATTGTAAAGGATGTAGTTTGCCATTACTTGAATAAAAGCGACATTTAGCAATATAAACTCATATTTGAGGAGGGATTTCGAAAACATTCGACAGAAAATAATTTTTTAAAGTATCCATTTTTGATCAACACAGAAAGAAACTTAACCTGCCAGAAAGTCTGATGGCCTTCAAAGAGTGATAGCATTAAATGCCTGGGAAGACTGTATAAAGTCCTCCCAAATCACACAATCTACTACCCTTGGGGGAAGGGGAAAGAGAAGAGAATCTTCTAATACCTCCACAGACACTGATTACTTTATACCGCATTGCTTTCTAGCTCTTCTAGACTTCCAGACTAACTATTGTAACTGAGGACTTTTTACATAAATATCCCTATAACATATTCATCTTCAGTTACGTTTTCTAAACTCTCCCTTTCTCGTCATAAATTTCAAAAAATAAAAAAATTAATGTTTCAATATTCTATCAATAAGCTGTATTATAGATCTTAAAAGGGTTCTTTTTTATTCTAAAACGTTGAAATTTACTAAATTTACTCTAGAGGCTCTTCCTCTTTTCAGGCTCCCTTTCAGCTACTGCTAGAGAACCTCAGTTCCCACAGACTTCACACTTGCAAACTGACTGATGTTGTCTTGCACGAAGTAACTTTAAATATACATATATGATAATAAAGTATTGTACTCATTCAGCA
Organism: Nipponia nippon; assembly: GCF_047370975.1. Lineage (NCBI taxonomy): Eukaryota > Metazoa > Chordata > Aves > Pelecaniformes > Threskiornithidae > Nipponia > Nipponia nippon. The sequence continues at coordinate 29,478,937 of NW_028262413.1, read as the reverse complement.
TAGGCCATGCTAAGCTTCCCAAGTGTAGCTGCTAGAACAAACAAGCCCATCAGCAACTTCTTTTCTTTAACGCCACATGCCTGACTTCTTCCCTGCATGTACCCTTGAAAAACAGAGGTGTAAACCTAAGATTAATATTTGAAAGATTGAGGGAATGTTGGAGCTAGGCAGCTAGTTACAGCACACAGCTGCAGCTATGGAAAACCTGCTCCCTCTTTCTGCAAAGAGTTCTCTCTCACACCATTGCCTTGGCACAGGAGACAACTGCATTTTCACCATCCTTTGAGTTGCTTCTAGCTCAGCAGTAATTCTGAGAACGACCTGGTTGAGAAGTCCACAAATGTATCGTTTGCAGGCTTTTATACAGCTGGATCTGAAGAGCCTTGCTGCAGCTACCTTCAATGCTGCACAGTGACAGGAAGGGTCTAACTTAAATCACCAGACCAGATATATCTAAGCCTTGCAAAGGAGCATTTGCAGTATACAATAGCAGCCTCCTTTCCTAAGTGCTGTGCAAAGACTTTCAGCTAAACAGGTGCTGCCTCTGAGCGTGAGATCCTGTATTTTAACTTCGGACTGAGTCCAAGCTAAAACAAGCATTAGGCCTGTATTAATGACTACTTTCGTTCCCAAGAAATCACAAACTCAGGATGACACAAACAGGACAGACTCTTCACAGCTGTTATTTGAAAACCTTTGTTTTGTAAGTGACTTCTGTTGCCAGAATGATAATAAATGAATCCTTTTACCTGCCTGGACCTGTCAGCAACTAACAGCTTGTTGCAAACATACTGAACTAATAAAAGGCATCTACAGGTTCTAAGGGCATCAGTCAGCACTGGAAAAGATTCTTGCATTTCAGTCACCACGACCTGTGTAGTGTGTTATTTTTCTTCTAACAAAGCAAGATAGCATTTGTCACCGGCCCTCAGTAGTTACTGCTCAGAAATATAGAGGCATGATAACCCAGTGATACTCCACATATAACACACAGTTGAAACAAGGTCTGCAGAGCTCCTCACAAAATGTGAAAGTGAAAATACACTGACAAAGACAGCGCGACATTATATTTATGGGCATGTGTAAAGTATACAGCTTGAATGCATTCAGAGTAAGGGAGCTAATTCCAATCTTGCTGCCCATTTCTCACAATTTACAATTACAGGGCTTTCCTTGAAAAATCATAACAAGCAGCAGAGGTCTGCTTGTTACAATTTGCCTATTTTCTTCAGGTCTTTCAGGAACATTTTTGCCTACAGACCTCAGTACCAAGTGGGCTTGGGTTTCTCATCTACAAGTAGTATGACATGTAAAATGCTGGGAACTAGAACATGGTTTTGTAGTGGAGTTTAATACCCCTTTGTCACGTGAGGATGGCACCTGCTCATGTATACACCGACTCCCTTCTTCTGGCTTATCTAGGAAAGATCTTTCTTGCAGAGAATATATCCATTAAAAAAGGCCACAATTTCAGATTCCATGCCTGAGTGTAGTCTCCTCTAAACCCAGCCCATCACCCGACACTACTAGCTCCATGGCATAACCCTGGGACCAGCTGTGCTTCTATGACATGCAGCCAGGAAAGGAGGAAGGCTGCTGTGACCATGCAAGCCTTTACCAGTCTGAGGCCTCTCAGGCAGATTCAAACAGCAAGGGTAGCCTTTACCAGGTTGTTTCAACTACGCTTCTCCATTCAGAAGGCCTAATAACTATCAGCTTGAAGGGAAGAGTGAGGTTCATCATCTCAAAAGACACTGGATTTCCAAATCCAATTCAAGAACCAAAGTAAAAATATGCTACCCAGTTTCCAGTTTCTCATTTTAGCAGTTTGACTGTCACAGCACACACTAGGGTCTTGAAAAAAAGCACACCTTGTACACCCTGCATACATACACTGAATTCCTTTACTGCTCACTGTTGTCAGATTTTCACTTTCAGGCTGATGTTCTCAGGACCAGTCAGTACTCAAAAGTAAGCAGTTACAGAAAATTTAATAGTTGAGGCCTTCCAGAGAGGGAAGGGAATGGAAAAACAAACAAACAAACAAACAAACAAAAACACAAAAAAACCCACCCAAACCCAAAAAAACATCTCCCCTTAAAAGAAATCTTCTCAACAACTCTACAGACGAAATAGCTGGGAGTGGAAAAAAAATAAGATTTGGCAGGGAAACAGCTTCAACTGAAGTGTTTTAATGTAACTAAATTATCAGCCCTTGAAAAAGGGTAATTGCACATACACAGTCATTTATCAAAACCAACTGCCAGATGTTGGGAAAAAAGCCAACATGTGTATAGCCCTAATTTAGCTATTTGCATATTAAAAAGAAAATCACTGGAGGGTTGGACACTGAATGGAAACCAGCTATCCTCACCAGAGCACTGTATGTTGCTAAGTGACTGGGGGAGCCCTGTGTCATCCAGCTCACAAACCCAACAGAGTGTTTAAGCAGGTGCTTATGGTTACGCGTGGTAATAGTCCATTAACTCCACCTATAATTAATACCTCCAGATAAGCCTTTATAGATTAAAAGCTATATACAGGTATTAACCAGTCCAGCTGAAATTTTGACAGGTAAATCTTTTCAGGAATACATACACAATGTTTTACAGGCAGATATGAACGTGTTCTGTCAGTACTCAGAGCCAGCTGAAAACAACAGTGCTGTGCAGCACTGTTCAAAACAAGCCAAATTAAAGCGCTGCGTCTGTGACGACAGCACCATGGGTTCCTGTTTCCTAGCTCGTTCAGAGAACAGACAGGTGAACTCAGTCTAAAGCACAGACACAGATAACACCTATCTACAAAAGACAATGTAAACATACCTTTTGTTGTCCCAGTTGCAAGAAAAGAATCATGAGAAATAGTTAGCACACTTAAAAAAAAAATATCCAAAGTGCAGTTTTTGCATAAGGATGTGTTTCTATTGTTGTATATTGTAATTGATTTAGGCTATCATGCACAGTCATTGTCTTAAGATGTGGCAAATATCCCCATGTGTCAGCTTTTAAAATAGTGTGGTATCATCAGTACAAACTTACCTTCCTAGCTCTTCCCCAATTTCATAAACATCCTCCACCTTCTGTTGCTTGAACAAAGCCATATTTGGACTTTTCATTGATGCACAAAGATGATGCAACTAGAATATTGAGAAAGAATGACATTCGTTACGATCTTCCAACAGGCAAAGACTCACTAAAACACATTTCTGGTATAGTCAGTTTGAATCCATTGCAGATCATTCATGGCTAAAGTTACCATTGATCTATCAAAATAATTAATTTAGCAGTCTCAGCCAAATAGCGAGGGTCCAAATCTGGAAAGAGGTGAGCGCCTATAAGTGAAGAGGGTTCTTGCCCCACACTGAAGTACTTGAGCACATACTTAACCAAAAGCACAGAACACACCTGAAAACATAAATGTGACGGAAGTAAAGCAACTGATTAATAACTTGACAAACTTACGGACAATAAAGCATCCACACTACACTAAAGAGAGCAAGCATGAGAATCAGCATTACAGGCTTCTTCATTAAAGTGTCAGCAGGCAGACCACGAACCAAGGAGACCACAAGGCAGAGCTTCCTTTTTCTCACGTCAGGCAGTGTTTCTGAAGAACACAGGCAGGAGAGCAAATGGAAATCTGAACTACCGTTGCAAAAAGGCATTGTGATTCTGTCTACAGAGCTTTCGGTGCAACATCTTTCATCACACACGAGGTGTTTCAAAGGACAAAAACATGAGCAGCATTTGTTGCATGCATTACTCTGCGTAACTGTGAAATCTGTTTCCTGAACAGAGTCTTTTAAGTTGATAAGCTCTGTGAGGCCTGGAAAGACAAGCCTCACATTGGTGCATTTGAGGATCTGGAAGTGCGTTATGCTGTACTGCTTTTGGAAGAGAAGATCAGAGATCACATTATTTCTTGGGATACACGCACAGAGCAACGTACATTATGTTAACAGAATAGATTTTAACACCATAACCAGCTGACCAGTTTACGACATGTTTGGTGTTTCCTGTGTAGATAAACACTAGCATTATCCTCAATGGCCCAAACAACATCCACTATTTAGATCAGAACATGTAAAGTAGCTGCAAGGCTTCTAGCATCACCATAAAATCTAACTACGTTGAGCCATATAGTTAATCTCACACATCTGTAGGCTTCAGCACCATATCTGTACTCCTCAATGTAATTTATATTTCCTTATGAATCCCAGATGCTGCTTGCATCAGATGCAGTGGGGACTTCCAGGTTCTATATTTCTATACAGCTCCTGCATGTTTTTAAATAGCAGTCTTTGACATCTGACTGTGGCACACTGCGAAGCATATTTCACAAGCAAACAAAGCTATATTTTGATCCTTTAGAAATAAGCTCAATTCAATGGTGCAAGACGAGCCAGCTATTTTGATAAATCAGCAGACTTCTTATAAAATAGGACAAAGTACCAAAGAGCAATTGCAGCGTTTCTGCCAAGTTGAAATGCACATATTTTTTAAGATTTTTCTCTAACAAAAGCACATACCATAAGCAGCAAATACATTGTCAAAATCTAACAACTTGTCAAAAACGCACTGAGCCTTTGTCATGCACTCACCTCAAAAAAGACTGGCTGCTTTGTTTTCCCCCTCCCTTTTTATAAATCATTGGCTTCTAACACATGGGAGGCATGTTGAGCATCAATTTAATTCCTTTCCAAATATGCTCCTTTTATTGCTTCAAAGGAACAGAAATAGTTTCATAGCTCTTCCACATATATATTTTTTGGCTGATGTTAGCAAAACCTACACGTTAGGACAAAAATTATTTGACTGCTTTATCTCAAGCAGAAAGGCTACTGCATCAACGCTTACACTGATATTATCTGGGAATAACATTCACTCTTTCAAAAAACAGTAACAGTAAGTAAAGGGGTATCAAGAAAATCAGACGTCCCTCTATCAGGTGCTCAGCGCCAGTTATACAACACACAAGCTGAGAAGGGGTACCTACTTCCATCCTCTAGTGACACAGTTTTCTGTAATTCCATGACAGCTCTCATCATATACTTAACATCTCTGAGCAGTGCATCCTTTTGGATTGCCATTTCCAAAGCACAAACAGATCCAGGGGGACTTTGTGACCATTCATGTCCCTTCACTCCTTTGCCTTTCACAATGTACTCATTAGGTGGAGAGCTTCTCATGGCCCACACCCAGCCTACAGCCTGCTCCCCTCTACGCTCATCTTTGCTCCAAGATGGGGGAGAAGATACAGGGCACTTGCAAGCCCCACTCCCTCTCCCCAAGGGACCCACAGCTTCACTCTTATCAGATGACGGGAAATATTTCAGCTATACATCAAAACTTTTTTTTGAAGAGCATATACCCGCACACCTCATGGGACAGCATGTATATTGGGATGTGACATGACTGACATGCATCTGTCACATTACCAAAACACATTCATTTCTGTCACACTTCAGAACTTGTTACCATTTCCACTACATGACAGACACTTATAGGCACCTCATGGAGGAGAGGGAGGTGCAAGGTGTCCCTAGCAATAGCTTTCATGCCCTCAGTAGCAGCCTTGCTGGAGGTCTCCACTGCAGATGTGATGGCTCTCTTAAAAGCTCTGTGGGACCTACTGCATTTTCATTAACAAATCTGTTCAAATCCCAGTTTCAAAACTCTGTAATGGAGACAAGCCTCCCATGCCTTCCTGTATAACTGTGCTCTAGCGATGATCTCTCTTATCCAGCTACCTCAGGGCAAATGACAGAAACCACACAGGCTGTGACACTAAAGAATAAAATAACCATAGCACTATTAAAGAATACTGTAGAAATCAACACTTGCATTGGTGAGTCTCGACTAGATGCGTTACGATGTGGGGTTTTTTTTCACTTTCCATCCCCATACTTTCTCAGACATTTTCTGGCTGATCCTTACTTTGCCTATATTTTCAGAGTTTTTCAAAATGAAGCCAGGTGAACTGTTCTGCTACTTCGATCGTTAATTCCCTTCTCAAAGCCACCTTCATGCCTGGGACAAAAATGTCTCTTTTTCCTCTCAATGAAAATAAACAACTCAAATTCTGCTTTGTAAGCAAATTATTGTATTCCTCAAGCAGCCTTTCATAACCTCAGAGAAAGCTCACTGACCAATATTGCTCAGGGCTTGAAACTACAGTCAATAAATGCTTTAGCAGCATTTACAAGAATGAGGACATCTCTGAGCTATTGCCTCCATACTAAGTTTATATAATGTTGCTTGCAATTGTTCAGAGCAGGATTTTCTGAAGTGTTCATGCAAAACCTAGTTCAACAACCACAGACTTCAGAAAAAACAAACAAAGGACAAAGCCAAGCCTTGCTGAAAACCCCGAACTTTTTGCTCATCCTGAACTGCAAGATTAAGTTCTGAGGGCATGCAAAAGTCAAGTACAGGAAAATGCCCACATATTAAGAGACACTGCTGAGACTTTCCCAAAGACTGTAAATCCCTCAAGCTGACTACTCCCTTCATCAGAATCCAAGGTACGTGGCTATAAATAACATTAATGCAAACACACCTGAAAGAAAACCATTGTTATAAGAGAAAGAGAGTTTGCCATTCAGAAGAGCAAGTTAAAAGCATTGCTTTGAGAATGAGGAACCCACCCAAGTTGCCTCTGGGAACATAGCCACTTTATGTTTGACTGACAAGTTTACTCATTTCCCAGCATCCTCTGAGGAACATACCTACTTCTGCAGATGCATAGAATCCATGCAATATTACTTCAAAAATAACCAGAAAATTCTCATCCTTTTTGTTGATCTTTTAACTTATACCCTTGTTCTGCAAAGGTCAAACCAGCAAGCTTACTCTCAACACCAAGGAACCATTCAAGCATCCAAGTCAGACTTAGAGCCTTGTTTTTGAAGACTGAACACAAAACTGTTCCAAAGTGTTCAGACCCTCCAGTCTCTGATGTGCTGGTGTTTCCCATGTCTATCACTTCACGTTATCTTATACTGTCTTCCACTCTCATTACTTCTGCAGATCTCTCTCACTGGCTTTCACCCAGCAGTCATAGTTAGCAGATGCCCAAAACTGATCATACACTTAATGATCCAAGACAATGGTCATTAGCAAACACACAGCATAAAGGGGCTAAGATAATAAAAGATAACCTTCACGCACTTAAAATTCATCTGAAATAAAAATGCCATTCACAAGCATAAACATAAACCTCCCCAGATATTACATACCGATCTGAGGAAACTAAGGTGACTTCATGTTCAAAGATTTAAACTACAATGTTTTTGTTGGGCTCCATTTGCAAGTACAGAGCATAAGTATATCAAAGGAGGAATGAGAGCCTTAATTTTTTTCTCTCGTCAGATGGTGATTTCCTTACACTGGTCAGTGAAAGTAGACTGAATTAGAGACGGTCACTCATCTTTGACTCACTCAGACAAAGGAGTTGTACACTCCTCATGACCTGAGGAAATAGCAACAGTCAAATTCATTTTCTGATACACGATTTACGCTAACACTTCTGGGGCATGTGCCTAAACAGTGTCACAATACAATGAGTCAGGACCATTCCAATTACTTAGGGTCTGCACCAGAATTCATTAAACCCAGAAGGTGGGGAAATCTGCTGCAGTGATTTTGGGACCAGACCAGAGCTTTAAGAGCTCCAAGGCAAGCTCTGCAGAGGAGATAGCCTTCTGTGTTCTTTCACAGAACATGCCATGTCTATTCCTCAGCCACCCCATGTTGGGGCCAGCTCTTCTACATCAGCCTCTTTACTCTAGGATTCCTAGCAGTGAGCATTTTAATACGAAGGCCAGCTTCTACTCAGCATTCATATTACTTACATGTTTTCATAATGATACTCCATAGTATAGTATAGTATAGTATATTTATAGTATATGATACTTCACCTTTTACTCCTGTATCCAGCTCCCCTTTACACATCCCAAATATCGCAAGGCGGCAAAGTATTGTTAATCCTGTGCAAATGATTTTCCTACAGACATGTAACAAAGCTGTAGCAAAACCAGAAACAGAATACAGGCCTCCAAGATTCCAGTTTCAGGCACTAGAAACATGTCCTGCCTAATCTCTTTATGTATCTAAATTGTCATACCATAAAATCATATCTCATTTACCCTAAGAAATCACAGTCTCCCATTGTGATCTAAGGCATACATTTAAACAGATATATTTTATGTCAGTACGAGCCCTGGATATAGATATTCTTATTCCAGTACAGAAGTGCCTTTCTAGTGCATCTTGTGCTGTATGTAAAGGAGATTAATCTAAAGAAATCTGCTCCTCTGAAGAGGGTGACAGAAGCCACCTTAAGAGAAGCAGAAGAAAATAAGTTATAGTTCTCTTTTTCAAAGAAAGTCTTCCCTGTGTAGGTAAGTTATTAGCCTGTCATCACCAAATTATTTGACAATCAATGACTAGTCTACACATGTCAAATCCCACCACTGAACAAGAGCGGGATTATAGAAAAAAAGAGGTAAGAACAAAACTGTTGGATCATCTGGCTTGTCACCAGCCTTGCATTTTTCTTCCTTAGGGTACCTTCTACCCTAAGGAATTTAGGTTTCAGTTTCAAGTGACTGAGGTAACAGATGAACAGTTTTACTTTCTCAAGTACACCTGACATGAGCTGAATCACTAAATCCTTTGCCAAACTCAGAAGCAACCCCTGTGGCATGTTTTTATATTACAAAACAATAGTTATATACTAAAGCAAGCCCCCAAACACACATAGGAACAGATCAAAGTAACAACTTATAAGTTTTTTTTTTTTAATACTGAAAAATGACCAAAGCAATTTAGAATCAAAACTTGACTGTTTTAAATTAGTAATTTGAAAAAAAGAAACCCCCCAAAAAACAAACTGACCAAACAAATTCAAGTGATACTGTCTTCCAGTTTTGGTGCCTTATGCCAAAACTAAACAGATTTTTATAAGCATTTAAAGTGTTTCCGTCTTTCACCATTCTCATCCCTTTTCCTTCTCTTCTTTTTTGTCCTAGAAAAGACTAAACAATTCCAACAGCAAACACCGAGTAATTTTTACCCTCTGCTTTCAAATACATGTAATAAAAGCACAGTTAAAAGTTATATTAATTTCAGCAAACCTTTATTTTCACCTAAATATTTTCCTGCCACAAAACAACAGTAGCCTAAAAATTTTGCTGTCAGAAAACTGAGGCAGCTATTATTACCTCTGTGCCTATAAAGGACACAAAACACAGCCAACATCCGAGCGCTTCAGTCCCATTATAGAACCACTGCTCCTGCCACTAACTCTCAAGGGATCCCTTTCTGACCTCCCAAGTTTACTCTGCAGTAATTACATGGGTGGTGAATAACCAAAGACTGCATTCCCAAGCCTCCACTTCAAGCACACGTACCAAATGCGTTAGCTCTGCAGCTAATTACAGCTCCCCAGCAGACAGCTAACTGCGAGGGCTGCCGCTGTAACTGATCCCAAAGCCCTCGCATGCTTGAGTGACGAGCTTGGTGTGAAAGCCTCGACAGACAGGGCACAGGGGGAAGCCCGCAATGCCAGGCATGCTGGCGTGGCATTGCAGAGCCCCGCTCCCCGTCCCTCAGGCGCCTTCAAGGATTATTACTGCAGATAAGACACATCACTGCCCCCAAGCCAAGTGAGATCTAGCCCGTGCGATCTACGCACGAGATAAAGGACGTAGGAGAGTCTCAAACCTACGAACGTTTCAGAACAGCCACCTCTAGAGAGGGTCAGAGTTGAGCTTTCTCCCCACACGTTAAGCAGATGAGCATGCCAATTTTGGTCCTTTTGCAGCTGGTGACTGATCAGCCACAGCAGGAGCAATTCCACACGTTTCCACCCTCTCATTCCCATCTTCGTTCTTGACTGCCCTCTGAAGGGATGCAGGCCAGGACAAACCAGCCCCCGCCATGCTGCAGCACCCCAGGACCCCCGGCTCACTGCCCACAGAAGCAGGTGTTAAGAAACCTACCAGATCCTAAATGAACCTGTTTGAGGGAAAAGGCAGGAAGGAACTTACGGATAAACGTGACGGAGTCACACAGCACTTGCTGAATGACACCAGTAAGCTGAGGTGTGAACCCAGGGCCAACTGTCCCTGATGGCTTTAGACAGCAACAACGCCAGACCAAGCGGCGGGTAACACCGAGCGGCGTCCTTCTGAAGCACTGCGTTCCCCAGCCCTTGTGGGACCTGCTCAGGGATAAAGGACACCTGCTCGCTAAGGAGATGATCCCGGGAGCTGCCTCTTCCCCCGGCTGACAGCTGCAGGACAGCTGGCACATATAGTCTGAGGTGGAAACACCATTAAACACGCTGTGCGGAAGGGATGACCGAGCGCAAGCCACCACCCCAGCACCTCTGACAGACCTGCGCCACGGCCACCGGACTGACCTGCGGGGAGGGACCCCACCGCCCGGCTGCTGACCCCGGGACTCGTCCGCAGCGCTGAGGAAGGACCGGCGGCGAGGGGCGGCCCTGCGGGAACCCCCGAGCCTGCCCCAGCCAGACGGGCTGCACAGCTGCGATGCTTCAGCCTCTGGACTCCGACGCCGGCGGGAACACTATGAAAGCGGCTCAGAAGCCGGCGGGCGGCACAGGGGGAGAGAGGGACGAAGAGAGAAACGGCGAGAGGGGGTCGACGCCGAGCAGAGGAGGAGAGGGGAGCCCCCGGCCCCGCGGAGGGCTCCGGGCGCCGCCGGCTGAGGGGGGCAGCGCCCACTTACCGCCGGACGCGGCCCGTTCTCCCTCCGGCGCTGCCTCGGCGCGCAGGGCCCCCGCCGGGCCGCCCCCACCGCGTGTGCCGGGAGGAGGCTGAGGGGGCCGGCCGGCCGCCCGCCCGCCCCTGGGCGGGAGGGGCGGGCCGCCGGGCGCCGCGCCCCCTCGCGGACCCCTGAGGGGGGCGGGTGCCGCCCGTCAGCCGCGGGCGCCAGCGGCGGGGCGGCCGCTTCCGACGCTCGGGGAGGGGGCCCGGCCAGGCGCGGCTCCGGCGGAGCCCGCGGGGCAGCTGGGGCAGGTGCGGCGGGGGACGCGGCCGCACGGTGGGGCCAGCGGCCCCTGCTCTGGGAAGAAAACACGAAATAAACCCGTTTCACGGCGCGGGTGCGCCCCGGCCCCCGCGGCGGGTCCCCAAGGCACAAACTCGGGCCTTAGACCCTGCAAAGGTGGCTGGGAAGCCGCGGGTCAGAGCCCGCCCTCCGGAGCGCCGCCTGCCCTGCGGGGAGGCAGGCCCTCCCCCGCCTCCCGGGAGGGACCGGACAGAAAACCGCGCTCCACCTCGCCCTCGAGTCCCAGGGTCAGCGCCCCCTCACCACACCCCGCCCCGCAGGCGCCAGCGGGCTCCGGCCTCGCACCTGAGTCACGGGGAGGCAGGGATGAGCGCCGGCTGCCGCCGCCGAGCACCCGCGAAACACGCGTGGCTCCCTCTCCAGCCAGACTGGAACACAAATTCACCTGGGCGTCGCCGCTGAACCTGCACAGGTCGCTCGCCAGGCATCGGCCCCTCCTTCTCCTTCTGGGTAGGAACTGGTCCAAAGTTTAGTAAAGAGCTCATATTGTGTAGGATTGCTGCTGAAAACCGGGACAACAACATGAACTCCGTATTTATTCCAGAAATCAAAAGGCCCGGCATCTCAAAAACAAACACTGTCTTCACTTGTTTATTCAGTTGTGCTTCATTTCATCAGTGGTCAAGCCGCGTTATGGTGCAATGGCAACAAAGTTTAATCAAAGACACACGGACAAATATAATGCTGCCTGACGTGGCTTCAACAACACTATTTTGATATGAGTGTGTTGCCTGTGGGCAGCCCACAGGGCAAATAACCCTGGCACTTGGCATCACCACAGAAGCGACAGCCCTGCATTCCCACATTTGAGACGTAGACACGTGCTTGGTCATTACAAAGCCTTCCAGACCATCACGGATCTCCCAGGCTGATTAGTATATATCTCAGAGGTACGACCTGATTTCTTCTGCTTTAGTAGATAAGAAAACAATACCAAGGAAATAAGGCTGAGGAGGTGAATTCATTAAAGAGGCACTTCATTTGCATAAGCCTCATTCTATATTCTATACAAGCCTCAACACAAGCCTGTATTGTTTATTCTGTGGTCTGAAACTCAACATTATCCAGTGAAATTTGTTGTTGTTTCCAGAAACCACTGCAACAGAAAGAATGGCACGGGTTTCCAGTCCTCACTGTGGATCTCAAAATGCATTAATATGCACTACCATAACAAACACTTCCAATACTGTTTTCCAAGTTGCCCTAGACCAAATGTTGGCTACCAGCAACGACATCCTTCATCTCTTTACTCTCCTGTCTTAAAGACATTCCCAAAAACCTGTAAAACTAGATTTTCCCCCTCTTTATTTGGCAAACTGTAACTGCAATAAATACTGTTTGGTCTCCTTAAATTTCTTCTGGGCAAGTTAATATCCAACTTTTATTAATGAGGAATGATGTGGTATTGTTCACACCTTCAAAATCAAATATAAATGCCAGGCTGCCTTCACTTTCAATTCTCTATCCGGTTAAGATAACGCAAAACTATGACAAATTATCATACCTAAATAGGCAGGCTGTTTCCATTGCAATAAGTTGCAAAGATAGATGAATTTAAAAATGATTTTATACTAGGCAAGTGCCTAAAAGTAGTGCTTTTTATTATTACAGTTGAAGAGAAACTTGGCTGCAGACTTGTTCCAAGTCAAGAGGACTGAACTGTGCCCCTGCTCACCTGCCCTGGCAGCAGTGTTCGCAGCCCAGGAGTGCCACCCAGCTCACCCAATTCAAAAAGGAAAGTGGTTGCATCTGATATTACACAGGGTGGAGGACAGGAAAAGGGAGCAATAGGAAAGGTTTCAAAGGGCAGTGGAAGAATTCAGAACCCTTTGAAAGGGAAACAGATATTTAATTCCTCGTCTTTAGTTCTACAATGTGATATGATCACGTCAAAGTCACAGCAATCCTCCTACAAAATTCTCAGACGAAAGGGCGCACAAGGAAGGCCACCTCTTTTGTTGGCTCCTAGCTGCAAGGAAGGGGACAAAACAGTATGGTTTGCCCTGAGGGGCCACAACTGCTTTTCAAATCAGGACAAGCTCTCCCTCCACCCTGAATAACGCCAATTTGAATTTAATATCTGCTTGCCTGCCCTGCAAGGTCTCCAAGAAGAGCAAGGCAAGATTGAATCTCATCCCTGCTGCCATGTCCATAGGGTTTGCAAGCCGAAATACAGGTTCTGCACAAGTAGGAAATTGCTCTCACATGGTTCTTTAGTTGTTCACCCTTAAAACACTAACTCAGACTTCTTTGTAGCATATTTGGCAATCAGGGCAAAAGCCTTTATGCGCATACAGGACAAGAATGGGAAGGAAAACTCAGGGCTGAGTAGCATTTGAAGCAGGCAGCACAAACAAACACTGCAGCATCTGCTAGCCATGCATTTACCAGTCTCCTTCAGGAAGTGAAAAAGAAGGAAGCCCATACCTTATGTTCCAAAGCGGGAGTCCCGGGCTTAAATACCAGAAAAATACCACCTGCATTTATAAAAACAGGTAAATAGCTTATTTCACAGTTTAATCACGAATCACCATGCCTGATGACATCACTGAGTCAGTTCATCAGCTCAAACCTGAAGTCTTAGAGGCAGCTCTATGCAAAAATGTAACTGTTTTGCACACACAAAAGGTACACCTCATTTGAAACACATGGGCGGGATGCAGTCACACAATGCTAGGAGTATCTTTTAATTAAGGCCAAAGTCATCTTAATTTCCCAGGTATATTCTAGTGTTGAATGTTTTAATTACTTTACTTCTCTTTATAACAACCCAGACTAATTTAGGGTAGAGAATAGTTTTTCTTTTTTTCTTATTTAATAACTATTTGGTTTTTTAATACCACATTCAGTATATAGTCCTGAGTTTTGCTTTCTAGTCTAATCCTCTGAAAAGCTAGCATTGTAGATGGGTAAAACTGTAGAGAAGTATGGCTTCTACAGCACAGTATCATGATGAAAATACCACTCTACTAACTTCCTTGTGATTGAACCTTTTACCTTCTTTCCCAGTGGGGAAACTTCCAAGGCAGAGCACACCCTTCCTTTGCATTATCTGAGTGCACGTGCTTCATGTATGAGAATTCTTAAAGCTTCAGCACTACATGGATTCTGCTTCCAGTGAGGTCAAGGAGCTGCAGATAAGGAAGCTATGTTTAGCACTGCTGAAAATCCCGCAGAATGAACACCTCATATAGTGTAATACCAGCAGGCTTCAGTGTGTTCTCTGCCTCTCTGAGGCACTCAGAACAGGGTGAGACTCTGCAGATATTTGGTCTCAGCTCAGAGTAGAGGAGCTGCGTTCATCCTTTCTAAGTTAATGCATTTCTTAGGAATAAGGTATTTAACAACATACCTCGGCTATATGCATCAGCCACACACATCCTTGTTGCAATTCTACTGAGAACAGATGTCTCAAGCTCAGTCTCAAGGAGGAAACAGGAGCCTCAGCTGTTCTTTAACAGGCCCCAGCAGCTGCTAGGGCAAGACAACCTACTCAAGCTAAATATGCCAAGTGTCCAAGTGAGGACATTGCTCCCTATGCCCCAGAATTTTCTGTTTTATTCTTTTGACTTAATTTTTCAGTATACAGCACAGGAGGTCCTTAGGCCATAGTCATGTTCTGCCTCAATTGCTGCTCTCTACCCTGTTTTGCAACCCCTTTGAACAGATTTCCAACTGTGCCAGTATCTGCTCTTAACAGCTTGCCATCCTGTAGCAGAACCAGAGGACAAAAACTGTGCACTATTCACCTCTTCTCAAAGATCTGCTTGGACATGCAATTAAAGCGGTCTCCCAACTCTTATTTTTCCTCCCTCACAAACATTTAGCTGTTAAGTTTTATATCCGACGTAGTTGAGGTACTTGATAGCCTCTTCAAAGGAATCAAGGTAACTCCAAAATGCAAAAATCATATCTGAAAGACAGACAACTGAGGCTAGATTTCCAAATTAATTCAGTACTTTGTTAAATTTTCAAAGCAGCTGAAATTATGCACTTGGCTACCAAAGGCTTTAGCAGAACATCAGTGTCCAAGCCTACTAAAGAAGCTTTTAATGTCTGGAGATATACAAATACATGTTTCTTAGGAAGTCTGTTCCCTGGGAACACTCATGCAAATTTTATCTCCCGTCCCCTTCCCTCCTCTCCCAAGAAACCAAGGACACCAAACACAAGTTTACCCAATCAGCATCACCTGCGTGCAACATGTCTATAGTTCATATCTTTGTGCTTCAAAGCCAAATTTACATATATGTTCCTCTATAAAGACTCTCTCAAATCACATTATCAGACAAAAACACCAGCTCTACTACTGGTTTGTTCTGACGGTACCTGCAATTATTTCTATCTGTTATGAAAAAAGAAAAAGAACCAGAGCAAGCTGTAAAGTAATAAACAATTTATTTTTTCTTTACATTGATCTTATGAAAATAACATCGCTTATGTTTTGTGATTCAAATTTCTTGTACCGCATATTGCTGATTTCTAACATGGCACTTAAGGGAACATTCACTTAAACAGCTACACAATTTCATGAAATTGATTAATTTTCCATTTCTCAGTTAAGCATGACTGAACATACAACTCTGTCAAATTTAAGACCATTCACTCATTCCTGATGTCTTAAGGAAGAAAAAAAATCTTTCCCTTTCTGCTGAAATATCTTACCATGTTTACAAAGACTGAGGGGAAGGGGAGAATCTCTCACAGAAGACACCTAAAGGGCAACAAAAAAATCTTTTTTATTGATTACATAGCTGGTAAAAAAAAAAAAACACCAAACAATGTGCTAACACTGGATGATAACACTATCTGTACACATGTACAGGTAAAGCTGAAATACTGTGCAGTTTTAAATAGCTAGAGGTGTAGTGCACCAATTTTTTGCCTATTTAACAGAAGATAATAGAACGTTTTAAACAAGTAACCAGAAGTTTCACTGGAAAGCCATGCATACACGTATGAAGATGGAGGAACATTCTGCAAGATGCAACTTAGTGGTTTGGTTTACATCACATATACTGGGAACCATGCATAAGGAACTCTTTGCACATATGCGCATGACCTTGAAGTTAAAAAAAATAGTCTTAGCAGTCTTTATTTGCATTAACAGGTCAATTCTAGCGTGGCTGGCATGAACATTAAATCCTCGTGCAGTGTTTCGGAAGTTTACCCCTAAATAAAAACACTTGGTATCTATGCAGTTCAGCTTTTGCAGGCCACTGAGTCACACTGTATTTTTCTTGGTTTCATCAGGTTTAAATATTGCCTGTGTATCTTGCATGTCTCTAACTAGTCACTGCTCTTCAAAGTTACCAGATTAAGCATCACCAGAAAACTAATAGTCACCCAAAGACATTTGTAACAGCAAGGCAAGCTTCCCCTGATGTTGCTTTCTGCTATATGCATCTCATTTTTGTTCTGCGTAGACTTCCAGTTGTCAGAGATTAGATGCCTCTGCAATTTTTTGACCTTTTAACTAAGGCATCAGTAACGATGCTTAACAAAATGAAGCCAACAGCTCGCTGGGAACTTGAGTATAACAGCATCAACTCACTTCATATTTGCGAGCTAACAAAATACCCAGAGACAACATGATTTCCATAAGCTTCCTAACATTCAGGTATTAGATTCACATAGTGGCAGAAGAAACAGAGCTACTTAGTTTTACTGTACAATTGGGTAACAACTTATATAATGAAACACAGCAACACACACACACACACAAATTTAACCATCAGCACAACTGTAAAAAAGAAATGTAACATTGCAGGTCATGTTTTGTCAGCTAGAGAACTTCCTGAACAGTTGCTCTCAAGTTAGTTTTATCTTCACAACCTAAAGACTTCCATGAAATCAGCCCGAAAACACCTCCTAAAGTCATAGGACTAGTTCGTAGTGAAGACTCAAAACCCAGGAATAACAGACTTGTAGGAATAAGGTAGGTACATACTTATAAATTCTCCACCTTAACATTTCAACTGTTGCCACTGGAAGGAAGATCTTCAGCTTAGAAAGATTTCATTTAACACTTGAAAACAAGATTACAACAAAAAAAAAAAGTGGACATTACAGATTGATTTAGAGACCAGCTCTTTCAAAACCAAGACAGCATAACTAGAAAATTAGAAAACCTGGTCCCATTTTTATATTCAAACACTGATTGTAAGTAAAAAAAGAATACAGTACATGCAATAATATGAAAAACCTGCCTAATAAACTCAAGTACACAACCAAGAGTAACTAGGGAATAAAAAAACCCAAACTACTGCTTACGATAGACAAGGTAGGGGACATTTTAGAAGACAACATACAAGTCAAGATGATCATACCATGTGTCCCTCATTGGCAAGGATTTGTTGGCTAATTAAAAATTATATGTCATAGAAGAAGCGTATATTTTCTATCAAAAGTAGTCCTGTAAGTTGCAACATTCACCACTGATTAAATATTTCCCTTCCAGATAAATTGACTGATACTATGCTTATTTAGGGAAGCTACAAATACATTCTCAAACAACCAAAAAAAAAAGTGCTGTGAAACAGAAGCAGGATTTCTCCCTGCACACACTTAAGTTTTCTAAAACAATTACATGAGTATACCTGATAAAGAAGTCCTACTTTTTCTCAGAAAACCAAAAGAAAACACACAAAGTTGAAGCTTGACGTACTTGACTGTTCCCAACCACCAGTTTTGTTTTTTGCCAATTAACCACTTCCCCAGAGCTGAACAATTTGCTGCCTAGTATTTGAATGCTAGTTGTATCATGATACATCCAGCCACAACATTTAAGTCAATCCAGCATTCTGAAGATCCAACAGCTCAAGAAAGAACATTGCAAAAGTCCAGAGAATAGCCAGCAAGAAAGAAGCCCTCCTCGTCCTCAGAACCGTTTAAGAGCATTGCTGGTCATCAGATGAGAAACAATGGCATTCAGTCACACTTCCATAGTCAGAAACGCTACAGCTAAACACCCCAAATGTTTCCTCACAGCTGTCCTGTAGGACGTGCATGCAACACTCACAGCAAAGCTGAGCACATTAAGAGAATATTGCATTTTTCTGCCAGAAAAGGATCTTGATTTTCTGCGTGCATGCTGTGACCTTTAGGCTCCTTTGATCGATCGATAAATATTTGTTTTAGGAATCCTATCACTACCGCTGTTGTACAATAGTTATACATTCATGCAAAAAGAATGCTATGTTTCTTCTTAAAGATCAAGACTTCCTCTTATTTTAAGCCCTAAATAGGAAGAAGCATTAAAAAAAAAAAAAAAAAAAAAAAAAAGAAAAAACCCTTCAACAGGTAAGACAACTAATTAGCTACCAAAACATGGTACTCCTGTGACAAGCTCCATTCTTCTTCCATAATAGCTGGGTTTTGGTTGTGGCTTTTTTGAGACATTGCAATCAAAAAAAGTGAACAGAAATAAAGTTTACTAAACAGGATTTATCTATAAACCCCGTTGCATTAACAAGAATCTTTATCAACACAGCTGCCCAGAAAACCATAGATGATGTTTGATACCACTGTTTTAATATACACTGAACATTCAGTGACAAATAGGTACTTATTTTACCTTTACTTTAAGTACATACATTCAAGTGTTCTGTTTGATGATCCATTTCATGTCACTTCAGGAAAAAACAAAGGAATGTAGAAGTTCTTCCTGTGCTTCATGCCATACTTTTCTAGTTTGTGACCTCAAGAATGGCTAGTTTATTCAAAGACAACATGATGAAAGCCATTTCTTGAACCAACCTAAAACCAGAAAATATGTCCTCCCACACTGAACCTGTGCTACAAAAACACGATTGCATCAAAAAAAAAAAAAAAAAAGCAGAATGGCAATGAATGTAGTAAACAGAGTGTGGACTTTTCTTACTACCGTTTCACATATAGGCGCTAACAGCGCACTGTGGGCAAACAACTGGCAATTCAGCTGATTGACTAAACTGAGACAGGTATTAAGTGCTCTACATACAATTCCATGAACATAAATGTAAACAGAAGTGTTTGGCCTCCATACAAAGCAATATTTCTGAAAGTGCTGGGGTTTGGAAATCTGTCCTGCATATTTCCAAAAGCAACTAGTTTACATTCTGTTTGACAGGATTAATAAAGTGTTTTGGAGGTTAACTCACTTTGGTCATGATCCCAAAGAAAAGTTTATGTTGAGTAGTTTCAACTATCCTCCTCATCATCACTAATAAGGTCTCTTTTTTCTACACACGTCTCTCGTTCACGCAGGAAATCCTCACGAATGGCTTCTAGTTCAGTTAGTTCAAGACGTACTTTCTCCAGGTGATAGGTCCTCCGGTTTCTGATCTGACGTAATGGAAAAGGATTCAGATCTCCAAAAGCAATACCAGTCAGTTTCCTGTAAGATTACACAACGTTAGAAGACAATAATTCATATTTGGTGGTTTCTAAAATCAGTTTTGAACTTCATCTGTATCAATATTTAGTACATGGCCGATATCTCTTGTCTCTACATACCTGACAGGTCTCAGATGTTATCAGTATTGCAAGGAAGTTCTATAAAGCACTCAGTTTTAAAGTTATTTCAAGTGAAAGTGTTATCAAATGCTCAACAGTTCGCAAAGCCACCTGCAAACTCCATATAATGCTCTAGCAATTACAGCCTTGACAACACTGAACAGAAGATGTAAGCTTGGCTAATCAGAGTTTCATTGGCTAGACTGAATACTTGGTACATCCAGTTACCCAATTATAGATTGGATAACTTCCACCATATAAACCACTGACACTCATTCAATCCCAGGACAGTCAGCTCTCAAGTTATCCAAGACAATGGAGTGGTGTAAGAGACCAGATAAAGCCTGGGATAATACAAATACAGACAAGGATAATACAAAACATGTATAAGCCAAACTTTATGATATGGTGAGAAAGCTCTGGGATTCTGCTGGCTGGAGCACAGAGATCTCTGAGCTGATGTCAACTCAAGCTTGTCCGATCACATAGCAAAGCATCACAAGAGTATCTGCCACCCTTCCAGAGTCATGCTGCATCATACTATCATTCAGTCACAGCAAAACTAGTAACTGATCTACCTAATCAGTCCAAAGACAGAGTTAACTCCATCGTTACTGTTGATCTGTATCTAAAAAGTATCTCATTATTTATAAGGGAAAAGGGGGAACTGGAATTTAACTTATTCTGGTTTAATTATGCACCCAAATATTAAGAAAATTTATTTGGACAGTTTATTTAAGGCTAAGGTCTCTCCAGCTTTGTATTTTTGAGTGAACAAGAACGATTTCCTACTATTTATAAACAGAATATATTCCAACAGCTTCTCTACCTGTGCACAACATGCTATGGAACACAACTTTCATCTATAGAAAAACCTAACTATGGTGTCCTATAACCTAGAGTATAATTATGCACATGTCTGTAGAGACTTTTCTCCATGAAAGAGCTTAAACTTAGAAATTCTGTGCAAAACAATGTTCTAACCCGTTCAGGATGTCCATGAATTCTATGAAAATAATCTTTCTGAATTTTTCCTCTACAACAAGATGACTTTTTGTCCATATCAGGACAGACATCATTCTATATGCTTTTGTATTGTTTAAATTTTGATGCTGTAAAACTTGTACAAAAGTGGTAGAATAAGAAACCAGGTGGTTTGAAACATGCCTTATCAATTCTAACAGGCAAATTCATATCCCCTAGGTGGCACTACACCACTACTTTCAACTCCGACTTCTAAAATCCTGAGAAAACAAGAGATTTACAGACCAGCAGAGTGTATTTGGATTGTAAATATCTTTGATGCACTGAATTCTGTCCTTACCTGAACTCACCATCTGCCAAAGACACCCGATTAGCTCATTTTGTTAAAGAACAAAATGAGATCTTTTCCAGCAATATTAGAAATCTTTAAAACAGATTATTACAGCGCCAGAAAGTTTAGACAGGAGAGACAAGACTTCATTTCCGTTACATAATTGGAAAAGGAAGGGAAAGCCAAATCTGCAGCTGATTAAATATCAAAATTTTGTTCAAATTAGGTAAGAGCAAAAAGATCCCCCCCCCCTTTTCTTTTGCAATCTTTAGTTTCTGGTGATACTGCTGTGGTACTACTGGTACTACATATTACACATTTGATTATAAGCTATAAAATAGCCTATTTATTGATTATAAAGTATCCACAAGTTTGTTTTATTTATTGTTTTCTGTTAAAAATATGTGCACCCTCTTCCCAAAATCAAGTACGTACTTCTCTGTCACATCCAGATTTGGAATCAGACTCAGCATTTATTTTGGTCACAAACAGCTGAGTACAACAACTGTCCAGCATTTTTCAAATCAAAAGGGGGAACGATAAAATACAAAGCACCACACAACTCCCCCTCAAGAGTTTTTGGAGAGGTTTCAGCAGAGGAAGCAACATCTGTTATCAAGACTTCTACCATTTAAATCAGTTGCAGAACATTCTCCCTGCATCAGTCCCAGCAACCCTTTTTAAGCAGAGTAAGATTATTCAGTTTTAACTTCTCTCCAGTCAGAACTGAAACACAGGAAGTAAAAATAACAAATAGTTCTTGCAGTAGGAGCCAAAGCAAAAGCCTAAATTCACATGGAATTTATTACAGTAAAAACAAACCCCTCAGATTCCAGTATGTGATATTGTAGTAAATTCAAAATCAGTGAGTGTCAATATCTGTGCAAAACATATTTTCAGACATTAAACAAACCCCAGTATGACTTTTCTTTTTAAGATTAATCTGCTGCTCTACAGTCTTGAGACTAGGAACCTAAAAACGTTAGACCCTAATTTACAAACTGTAATTCCTATGCATGGACTGAAGAACAGAAAAGTCTAATGCTAAATCTAATGCTTCAAAGTATATCTTAAAATCAGCTGGAGTTATGTGGCATTAGCCTATGCATTAATGATGCATAAGAGATCTAAACCTAGTGCGTCACAGCTCACATTTTTAATACTCGAGCCAGGATGTGTTTTTATTTATCGTAAAATATTTTACAACATAAATTGTATCTATCCACAATGCAGGGGGAGACTTCACCTATGGTTGAAATTCTTAAATGTTGCTACCGTGATACAACTGCTAAACAAGACCAACGTGACAAATTCACCTCTATCATACCTAAAAATTTACAACTATGCATTCATCACTTGTGCTTTTGTCTCTGTTAGATAAAACTACTCAGGAAAAAATCTTAGTAGTTAGTTTCATCTCTAGTTGCTTTATATCTAAATTAAGATCTATATAAAAACAAAACAAAATAATAAAAAAGACGACAATAGACTTCTTCCATGCCCTGCTACAAGTCTTTCAATTACACACAAGTTTGAGTTACCCACCTAGCATCAAGTATAGTGCGTGTGAAATATCGAAGGTACTTGAAAATGGACATTGAATCTTGCAGTTTTAAGATTTCCTCTTCTTTGTATTTAAAAAGTGCCAGGGCAAATCGGAATATTACCTGATAAAAATACATACAATGTTTGGTTCTTTATAAGAACAGAATGCACCGATTCTCATTATTATCTATTATAAACTCAAAGGAAAAGCGTTACTCTTCCTACAGGCTGCATTTGAGCTACCTGGTCCCACCTCCCTCTATCTCCCTTCCCTGCCACTCCCTGCCCCGTCCCCCATTTCCAAAAGCTGCCAAAAACATCTGTTGTGGCCTGTAACCAAGACAAGGTGCTCTGCAGTTCTATCCAGAATACAATATTGGGTTTATAGCATACAAATTCTTTGAAGTTTTGAGTTCCTAATTCAGTTGTAGAACAAAGACTGCTGGGCCTGTGGAATGCATTTATTAAGTTCCTTCAGAGCTAAAATTAAGTTTTGCTTTTTAAACAGATTATTTTCCAATGCCTTGAATTTTCCCACCATGTTGGGGGGCTGATGCCGAATGAATTTCTGATACCAGTTTGTCAATCAACTTTGGCATGAGCTGGAAGAAGCACTACTTCCCTTCATTCTGAAAAGGCTTCAGTAAGTTCTGAACTTCATCAGTCTGTACCTGGCTGCCTTTGCAAAATACCATGATGCTTAAATCTGATTTTAGTGAACACACAGCCAAAATACCACTGCATGTTAGAATGCTCAGATGAGGCCAACAAGAAATCTAGCAAACACACAGTTTTTGTCTACTTATTTGATAACTCTCCTGTTCTCTCTAATTGCCTACAACATCTGCTTTAGTGTTGTTATCGTGTTTGAACCCAATCATTTTTTCCTGCACAGACTTTATTTCTCTGCAGTTCGACAAGTATGAAACACATGAAAATTCTTTCACCTCCACCCCTTAGTTTATGAAATAGGAGCCCAGACAGCCATTGTTTGTCAGCTGTACTTCAAATGTCTACAGAAATAAAATAAATAGTTGCTGCAGAGACAAGCTAAACATTAGCACTTGGTTACAACTAATTTTTACATTTTTTCAATACTTCTAACTTCTGCCTCCTTCAGTTAAGCTTTCTTCTTTATAAGAGTAGCTCTCATTTTGATATTACTTAAAACTGATTGACAGCTGCACGTAGGAGTAAACAACACTGCCTATAGCTTTATTTTTTCAAAGGTAAAAAAAATGGTGGGTGGTGAAAGGAAAAATACTTAGCATTTAGAGTTCTTCCATGTAACTCAAGCTTTTAACTTGCAGAACACAAATAAAATGGAAAATGTTTTGACTGGTTATTTATGCGCATTTCCTCCCTTTTTTTTCTACCAGTGATTTTAACTGACAGGATTCTTGTGAAACAACCTTCTTTTACCCTGCACTCAATAACACCATAGTATTTTGTTACCGGGTAATAACTGAAAAAAAAAACTTAGCTCATTCAGTTCACCTTTGGTCCCTCATATAGGAAGGAGTCCCAGATTTTAAAGAGGATGTCGCTAACCACACTGTCCACAAATACCACAAGAAACCAGTTGAAAGTTATAAGAGTATAGTCAACTTTGTATTGTTCAAAATGAGCATGCAGTCGTGGAAGCTTCTCACTCATTAAATCCTTGAATACTCGCTGATCTACCTAAAGAAATGACAAATACGACATTATTACTCCTAATTTTCCAACACATATGTCATTCAAAGTAGGGCAGTTACCAATTCGTAAGTGCACGTTTTTCAAGAGCTAATCAGAAACCTAGGATTGTCCAAGTTAACACTTCTAAGCTAGATCCACCCAAAACATCCATGGCCGCCCCAATGCACACTGCCCTTGCTGACACAACCTTTTGTTTCTCAATCCATCCCCAGTCTCACAGGGCTCCTCACACGCCAATGTTGTGTTCCTACTACAGGTAGAGCTCTGCAGTGCTGCACTGGTGCAGGAGCACCGGAGCAGAGAACAAGCTAGGGAAAGACCTGGAGGGAGGAGGCAGCACGTACCAGAGCATCACCTGGAAGCAGAGGAATGCTACAGCACATACTGCTCGCAGTACTGCAAAATACCTTCTCACCCCCACTCTCCCAGAGAGCCCATAACTTCTTCCCACCCCAATTTTGAGGAAAGAAATGATAAATCAACTCAGTTAATGTTGTGAAACTAATACCCAGAAGAGGGGTTAAGGACTGGAGCTCCAAGCAGGTCACTGAACAGTTATTTCTGTGTTATAGTCGGAGTCCTTGTCCAAACAAGGGCCCCGGTGCCTGGAACTCACCTCTGTCAACTCAACACATCCCCCAAAAAGGCCTATCAGACAGTTTTAGAGGAAAGTTTTTGGCTGGCTGCAGTTTACAGGACCAAGATTTATTTTGGCAGAGCACATACCTGAGATCCTAGCAGTGTCTTAGTATAATAATCGCGAGGCATGAAAACTTCCACTATTGTTACTAGGCACCAAAAAGCATCTTCCTGTTCCAAGTACAGAAGTGCAATTGCTACCAATCTGAAAATAGGGTTTATTTTGAGAAAGAGATGATTATAGTATCACAAAATGTATTAAGAACAATTACAAGAAAGCCTTTGTTTCTGTTCAGCAGAGATAAATGTATTAACAGGAGCGCACTAAACAGCAAAACTGTTAATGAAGTCTAAGATGGGGCAATGAGATGCCTTCTCAGCCAAGCCAAGTATTTTTATTCAGTTAAATAAGAAAACAGATAAAGGCAAAAGCAAAGTGATTTGCTAGAAGCCATTTTCCCAGGAACTAAGACAAAATAATTAGAAGCTTCAAAGTCTTAAATTCCCAGACTTTCATCTTTCCTTATTGAAGAGGAGAAAGAACAAATGGTTCTTGCATTTCACACAAAATTCTTGTAAGTTTAGAAAAATCCTTTCTAGCATATTTACTTTATATCCATTAAGATAAATATAAGTAACACTTTTGTCTTTTTCTACTATTGTCTTTTAAGAAAAAGAAAAAGCCCTAAAATTTTTCAAAGACTAAATTTGTTCTAAGAATTTCTTAAAGTAGGGAGCAAAAACAACAAAAAAAAAAAAAATTAAACAACAGCAGCAATCCTGGTTTTCCTGTTTCCAATGAGTATGATGAAAACAAACAAACAAACCCACCAGAGAATAATTTCATGTTGCTGATACTTGTTTGAATATGAAAGGTAACCTCCAATATGTTTCTCCAAGTAAATTTGTTTTATTTCTGTATGCAAGAGGAGCTGTAACAACATGGACTGCTTTTGATGTTATACAGCTTAATAAGGTGATCACGCTTTAAAAGCTTAAGAGAACCAAAGCAAGGAATAAATATTTAATTTGCTTTTAACTTCTGCAGAATTATTTACAGTAAAAGCAAAAATAAAACCAAAAGTGTCCCAGGAGAAAATAATGCTGCACAGAAAGATCAAATTTAGGAAAAGCATTGCTAACACCTTCTAGTCACCAGAGACGTTGCTCCAAGACTGCAACGGCCATGTTCTTCAGACATGTCTTTGCGACATGCCAGCAACAACATTAATACTAAAAATGTATGATTTATCTACAGAACATAACCTCCAGTGATGAATACTCAGAAAAAGAATACTTATTACTACATTATTCACTACCTCTACTACTGCTACCACCACCACCTACCTCTACTACATTATTCACTGCCCCTATTCTACTACTTCCTCAGTGCAGTTTCAAATGCTAAAGCTGCTCCAGTTCAAAACTCTTTCACCCTACTCTAGTCTATAAATTAGTGCACAAATTGACATCTTTAGTATTACAGCATGGGGACAAGGGGGGTATTAGACTAACATACGTGCTTCAAATAACACCTTCCTTTGCTACAGATCTGAAAGTACCAAAACTATTTTGGCAAACGCCAACTGCAATGACTTCAAATTTTTCTTAGCCTTGTAACACAAGAATCATCCTTAAATTGATTACTGCAATTCTGATTGAAGACATCCTATGGGAAACACTGAAATTTGTGACCTTAACAGTACAAAAAGGTTTCAGGCATTTATTTCTGCTTGTTTAAAAAAAAGCAAAAACCTAACAAATTCTTGCACGCAAAAGCAAAAAGATCCCCTACAACTGACATGAAGACAATGTAAAACTACATTTAACTATCCCATTTCTTATGTGAGTTAATTCCAGTTTCAGTTCTTTTGCCAAGCTGATTCTACAAGTTTCATGATCCAAGTCTTGTTTTTTTAATTGCTTTTAAAAAATGTGATAGTTATTTGTTTATTTAAACATTCTAAATTATGAACATACAACCCATAAGACAAATGGCTGTCCAAAAGCATCTCGCTATACATGTGGTTTGAAAGGCTCATTAAGTATTTCACTGTATAGTTATAAGATTTGCAAAATCTTACCTGTTGAGACCTTGGCAATATCCTATATCAGGATTTCTCCACGAAAATGCCAGCAGCACATTTCGCAGCTTCTGGATCCCTTCGGATGTTGGGGAGGAATAATGTTTGTTGTTTGGCAAAGTTCTCAAGAGATCCAACTCAATTTGTTTAGATGCAGGATTTTGTTTTTCCAGAGCATTTTGAAGCAAGGTTTGGAAGTACCCAGGAACAGTGCTGTCCTTGAATTTTTTAACATGGAGATTGACACACCATTTCCACATCTTGGAACGATGTTCATGTGGAATTCCAGATCGAATAAGATTCTTTAGTTCTACAGAGCGCATCATCTCTCTATTCATTGTGCTTGCAAGATAGTTTTCCCATTTCACCCCAGCGGAGATCTCTCGATTTTCACTGAGAGAAAGCGATCTCAGGTCCAAAGCTCGTGATTTTGCTACTAGTTTCTCCTCATCATCATCCTCTGGGACCGTCTGAAAACCATATATATCATATTCACTAAAATGGAGGGGAAAAAAGAAAAAAGGCTTTTAAAAATGTGTTCAGCAGCCCTGAAACTCTCAAGTTGCCATCCTAAAGTTACTTCAAATATCCCTCAATCCCCATAGTTTTCAAGTTTTAACAATTATTATTTAAACATTTTTCTAAAGTATATCCTTTATTTAATAATTATTTTTATAATCCCATATAGAAAAGACTTTGTGCCCATATCCTAATATATATTACTACACAGATTAAGCGATTTATTTAAGAACATGGTCAAGTTCAAATGAACCCATCTCTTCAGCAGCTCACCTTCAGCAGCTATACGGCAACATTTGAGTCTAAGTTTTATACTGTATGTCAAATAAAATAATAAATGTATTTATACAGCCAAAAGGATTTCATGATGGGAAATCCATTAAAAACCCCAAATCCTGCAAACATATCCTCACTGTCTGTTTTCCAGTGTTAGAACTGGGCCCACTGACCAAGATACACAAACATTTATTTTAATAGGACAAAATTACCTGACCAGGTGTGGTTTGAAAAACGCTTGTTCTGGTTGTTCACTAGTTTCTGCTTTCAAGGCATCTTCCAGTAACTGTGTGATGACCTCACGAGCAGGACTCTGCTCCTCAGAACAAACTGGAGTTTTCATTTCTTGAAGCAAGATCAAGTATTTACTTTCTATCTGACAGAGTTTGGCTTCCAAGCTAGTATACTGCAGAAAACAATATATAATATCATAAGTCTTCAGAAACTTACTTTGTACTACACTTCTTTTAAAATCTGGTTCAATATTATTCTATTAGTTTATGTTGCTTAGAAACCTGTAAGTCAAGAACAGTCAGCTTTACTTTCCCATTTTTGTAGCACTGGAAAACATAAAGGAACCCTTATGTGTGGAAAATAAAAATTGTACATGCATTTTATTACACTACTGTAAAATTCTGTATATCAAGTACTTGGGAAAGAAACCTCAGACACTTGTGGCTTTTTACAGGAGGTCTTTTAAGGCAGAATAGTAGACCAGAGACTTTCTACCACACATATTTTCACATGCATAAAATCTGAGCAAGCTTTAATTATCATTACGTTGTATGAAGGACAACTCAACCGTCTTATGCTTTTAAAGTAACAGCTTTAGTCTATACATGTTTGAACAAAAAGAACTTAAATGGAATTTTAAAGATACGAGTTAGGTAATAATATGTAGGCATTGTAAACACACCTCCATGCCCAAAATACAGCATTTAGACCTGGCCACTGGGTGCGCCATTTCCAAAAAATGAAAGCAAACCCTACTAAACACTAGCTACAAGTATCTAGCCTCAGCTACGGATGTGTACATATTTTCCTAGCCTCAGGCAATGGAAACCTTCATTATTTACCCTCAGCTTCTCTACACTCAAATTCATCTATACAGAAACACCACTTCCAAAGTTACATTCACCATACCGTAGTCATCCTTCGGGCTCAGAAGGAGTAAGCTCTACTCAGTGACATACCAAATCCTTACACATCCTGTCTTTTGCATACTTCAAGAAAATTATTACAGCCTTAATTCTGAGGAAGCAATGTTTTCAGAAATATACATGCCTGTATTCGTAAGTTATGAAAAAGTTCCACTGGTTAACATGATTTTAAAGTCAATTAGTTCTTTCAAGAATCCATTCAGAAAGATTAGTCTGTAAGGACTGGGTTGGGGGAGTGGGTTTTTTTTAAAGCTATCACATTTCATATATTTAAGTCATTCCATTTCCATTCCCCAGTTATGTTCCCTGAGTAGATTTACAAATGAATTTTTGAAAACTGCTTTAGATGCTGCCAAAATGAGAACATGTGTGTTAGTCTGACCTTTGCCTGCCATTCTCTCTCTCTTGCTTCTGCATTTCTTCGTAGAGCAGAAAGTTCCAAAATCTCTTTATTTAAAAACTTATTCTGGGTCTTATAACCCTGAAGGTTGTCCTGTTGAGAAAAAAAAACAAACTGGATTTTTAATAAAAATATCTTACAAACAGCAAATGCCTATCAGAGAAAGTACACCTTAGAATACAGAACAAGCAGCTACTAATAGGACTTATCACTAAAAATATCAGGATCAAATCAAATACTATTTTTAGTCTTCATGTAAGTCAAACACACATGCCAAATGAGAGCACAGAGGGGTACAGGGCGGTGCTGTGCCTCACTTGCATCCCTTCCAGTGCTACACTCCCAGCAGAAGGCAGCTGGTCGCTGCTCGCTGTCATGAGGCAGGCCCAGCCCTGCAAAGCTGCACCACTGGGGAGCAGAACAGAAACGTGCATGCTGGACACACCAGAGGTCACGGTGCTGCGCATCAGGCAGAAGCACATACCATGCAATACCAGAAGTGGGGGCAAATGCCCCTTGCGCTTTGGTTACCCTCACCAGTTCTCATTTAAAGGACAAGTTTGATGTCTGCCTCCATACAAAAATATAAATCCTTAGCAACAAGCTTCCTTGCCTAATCCATTCAGCTCCAGGCTACAAATATTACCTCTGAAACCTGAAGTTGTGGGATGAGGGAATGTTTGTACCCTCCCAACAATTACAATACTCCCACACTCCACAGCATCTACAAGCTTTGGTCTGCTTTCTGCCAAGACCATTGATTTCTAGTTTCAATTTTATTTTCTAAAACTTCCCAGGCTGACATATAGGAAAGAAAATTATGAACGTTTATACATATTTTAAATGACTGACTTGTATTCCAAATCCCTTGGAATGTTAATCAGTTTGGAATACAACATTTATCCAAAGGCAAGAAAGCATGTTTAGAGCAAAGTGGGTGACTTCAGTAACTCCATTAAGAACCTCCGACACATTCACAGAGGTAGCTTAGAGAGAGGAAAGAAAAAAAAAAAAAAAAAAAAAAAAAAAGCATTGATAACACCTGGAGCAGCATTAGTAAAACAGGTTCTTATACTCCTCCTCCTGTTTTTTCCTTGGAGCTCCCCTTTGCCATTCCACATGCTCTTTGTTTCCTCACTTTTGATATTAAAAAAAAGAAAAAAAAAAGCAAGCTTTCTGGTTGTTTTCCTCCATGCTTTTATTTTCCTCTTACCCTTACTTTCTCCTGCTCCTTTGATTACTTCTCACATCACTCCTCCTCCACACCAATGATTAAATTACTGAAAGTATGGAACACTGTACTATAGATGTACCGACCAGCTCAAAGCATGAAAGTCCTGTTTAGATTGCCACATAACAGTTCAAAGTGTAGATTCCAAGCAGAGAAAGCCTCAGTTGATGAGTATCTTGGAGAACTGCTGTAGTGATCTCCTCAAACAGTATAGCAGACTAGAAAGTAGTTTTTATAGGGAGCAGAGATTCCCCTATCCACCAAGACAGAGACATTGCTCTTACTTTTAGTCTGTCCAGTTCCTGTAGTTCCTTATTAGTACAGGTGGCCATGGAAGAATTTACTGCTCCACTTTGAGAGGATGTATTGTCCTCACATTCGCTGAGTTGACGAGAGAGTTTCATGATCACTTCATCTTTAGCTTGAATGGTTTCCATCAACATACCCAGCTGCTCGTTGAGTTCTCCAACTTTACATTTCAGATTCTTTACTTCCTGCTGGAGACTATCTTTTTCCAAATTTAACTTTTCAAGCTGGTTGTTGAGACCCAAAATCTGGTCATCTTTTTGGTGCAACAGCTCTAATTTGTCTTTGGGAACCCCCTCACAAAGACGGCTTGCAAAATATTTATCATATTGGGAAGATCGGACTGTTTGCTGCAGAAGTCGCACAAGTTCCTGGGAATTTTAAAAAAGAAAGATTGTAATGAATTTTTAAGTTTCTAAGTTTTATAACTTAGAAATCTAATGTCAAGCAAAAGAAAGCTTTGGAATGGGTTTTGCATCTGAATCATCAGCTTATAACAGACTTCATGGTGGTGTTTTAAGGAAAAGAGGTCACACTTACAAGACATTATTTCTAGCAGGATAACAATTTACAGTGACTGGCCTATACAGATGGCTTAAGTATCTTTCACTGAGCTAAGGATCCTGCCTAGAAAGGCTACAACAGGTTTGGGAAGAGTAGTTGACAGCTGTGGCCCAGCAGTTACTTGGAAGCTAAAAAAAGGCTTACTTGTAAGAAGCCCTGCTGTGAGAAGATAAATAGGAACCAGCCTTAAGCCAAAAAAATTAAGAGGTGAACGTTACAGAATGGAAAAGGGAAAGATAACTAATTGCTCTCTTCCTTAACAGATGCAGAGAAAATAAGAGGAGAAAAAAAAAAATACACGCTGCTTCACTGAAAAGGAAGTCTTTGGAGGACTGTTCAGAAAATCTTGCCACAGAATCAGCCAAGTAATTAACTGACTTGCCACAAGGGAGAAGAGGAGTTTCTGTGGCCTTTGCAAAAAAGACAGCATCAAACGCTCTGAACTAGAAGGAGGGAGAGAAGAGGGCGGGGGGGGGGGAGTGTTCAGTCCCCATTCCCCCACCCTCTCCTCCAGAATTAAAAGAAACAAAAACCAAACTAAATAAAAAAGGACTTGAAAGGAAAGGCTCCTCAGGAATTACATGTACTAATGGCAAAAGAAGCTGTGATTATCTTCCAGGATCCTGGCAGACAGAGAAAGCTAGCTTCAGATAATAAGATATATAAACACACCAAGTTAATGAACACTGTCCAAATGAAAGTTTTGTTCAGGGATCTAATCTTCAACAGATGTAAAATTTGACCCTTCTTGTTTCAAGATGTTTTGTAAACAAAGGTTCATTTAGCACCATTATTTTATAACAATGCAGTTAGGTGGCCATAAAGGGTAAACTCACAATCACCTGCCAGATCTGTTCGCTTTTGTGCACTTTGCCTGAAGGCTTAATTACCTTTTGGCTCGAAAGATCTTTCTTTAGCTTTTCCAACTCTTCTTGCTGGCTTTGACACTTCAGTTGCAGTTCAGAGACTAGTTTGTTGCCATTACCAGAACACCACTCAGTTGGAGAAGAGTCACTGCTGTTCCGGTTTTTGCTTGATCCAATCATGTCTTTTAACGGGCGCCTTGTTTTGTGTGGAATGCGGCCAAAATCGAATGGAAAAGCTGAACTAGTCAGTCCTGCATAAAACAATTTCTTCTAGTTCAGTTCACTTAGTAAAAAGGCGTTTCAAAGCATTCAGATATGCTTTTAAAAATATGGTCATTAAAATTAGGCTCTAAGCAGCATTCAAACAGCCCAATACAATAATGTTAAACAGGCCTCATTTTCCAAGTCGCTTCCTTTGGTGGGAAAAAGTATGTAGCTCAATGTCTTCTCCCCTCCCAAATAAAAGATTTAGCTCATAAATCAATACTTGTGAAATAAGACATGAAGAGAACTTTACAATTTATTACAGAAAATAAAAGGTACCCCTAACTATGGAAAAGTAAATTTTGCTTCAAATAACTAACAGCTCAGAAGTGATCAGAGCAAAAATGTCACTGATATCACAGTCTACTGTTCTTTTAAGAGGCATTCAATGTAAGATTTCACCTCTATATAATCATGGGAGTATTCTTAGAGAGAAGGATATCTTCTAACAGATTAAATCACTTGGATGTCAGCTAAAGCGCTCTTATGGAGCTGTAAAAATGTCTTCACAAGGTTATTCGAGACACTGGTCAAATGTGAGAACCGGTTACAATGCACAGATGAGCTATCACTGCATACGCATACCTACTTTTTTCCCCCATTTCCGAAGCAAGCCAATGTAACATTTGTATATAAATAATACTTTAGAGTCTAAAGGCAATTCTGCTTCAATGGATGACACTCAACTGAGTAATCAAAAGCCTCAACATTTCCCTCTATCCTGTAACTTTGCAACTCAAGTGACAAAACTAGAGATGGTAACACGCTCAGGGGACCTGAAACCGTGGATAACAAGAGTTCATACTTATTCTATTGTATCTGAATGGCAGGGGACTCCAAACACATCATAAGGAAGTAATTTTTTTAAAAGAATTTAGAGAGTTCTGGATGGGGTTTGTGAAGAAAAGATAAGCTTCCACTTATTTCCTGGAGATACACATAACACAGTACACCATACTAAAGAAGGTAAGGCATACGCTCCCCTTCCTTCCTCCCACTTCTACCTTTACTTCCTTCTGCCAGGTGTTTCCTCTTTTCTTCCAAAGCCATCGAGTCCTCCAAGTCTTTTGGGGTTGGATCCAGCAATTCCCACTCTTCAGTGGTATAAAATACGCTCTTGCGGTTTTCGTTATTTCCTTTTCTTAAAGACGACATTGAATTTCTGTGAAAAAGACAGCAGGAAAAGTGATAAAGATTTCTCTATTTTGCTTTCTTTTTATAAAGGGGTTTTCAAGACAACCACTACAGTTGTAACAGTGCAAACTAAAAATAAGCTAAAACACAGACAAAACCAATACCAAATAAAAGCTCAAAGAAAATAAAGCATATCCTACTAAATAGCACCTGCTATCAACAGTGCTATATTTCAAAACCAGAAGAATTATTTCGCTTTAACAGGATATTAATATCTAGGAGACCACTATGGTCTTTTGTGTTATCCTCTGTTTTATCCTTGTTTTGGTAGTGGGGAAAACACAAAACAAAATTAAGATTTAGAAGCAGCATCTCTTTATTGATCAGTTATTGCAGCTTCGAATTTTAGGATAACTGCCAAGCATCAAACAGAACAGCATGCAGTCAAAAAGCATGTATGTTATAGCTTCATATTCTGGATTAATGTCAAACTTGGGATCATCCAAGAGACCTGCTGCAGCTGAATCGCAGATGACAGACTCCTTAGCAGTTTTCCTTTCCTAAGGTGGAACGTTGCCAATTATCTGCAAGAACATTTCAGACGCGACCTCTAAATTCCAGCCAGATAATTCTATAGAAGAACAATACGTTTCATGAGCAGGATGAGATTACCCTACCCAGCTTCCCTCACAAACATCACGCAATCAGAAATGGTTAAGTCCACACTTATGTCCATGAGTATTAATGTAGCTCAATATTGTAAAGTCTTTGTTCAACTAGAGAAGGAGACTCTACATCAATCTATATGAATCAGTTTAATATTCTAGCTATAAAGTTGGAAATATATTGAGTATCTCAGCATTTTCTACACAGTCTGTGTAAGATGGAGGCCCACAAAGATGCTTTCACTCTGTCAGCCACATTATCTCTTTTTACTCTTCAAACCTTAAGCAGAATGTAACCCATATTACACCTTCAAGATCATTTGATGGTTCAACCCAGTCTTTCAGCTTCACAAAAGATTTAACATCTGATCAAAGTGAACTCTAGGCTAATCATTATGCAGTGCAAAATTCCTATAGTCTGGTGAACTGATTAATAATCAAGTACAACTTAAAAATAATCCTAAAGGTTGTTAATAAAACTATTTCAACAATCAATTTGCAAAATCGACAAAGATTGAATTATGCTACACATTTAATCTTCTTCCAGAAAGAATCACAATTTTTGTTGGGGGCAAGAAGCCTCATTTCATTGTTCAGACCTTCCGTTCAAATTAAATACATCAAATTGGATGATGAGTAACATATTTCCTAGGGCACCCAAAATTAATGTGTCACCTGGCATCTCTACTGCAGTTCTCTGAATAGTGACTGATCTCTTACCATGCAACTCCACAACTGCTTGTTCTGCTCTTGGTCAGCCTCAGTATTTAAAGCCTGTATGAACACCACCTTTTAAAGCTTGAAAAATCACAAGGAACAAGAAGTCAAATGACTTCTAGAAAAGCTTCTTCAAAAATTGCTGTTAGGCCCATGAACAATCATAGCTGATACTGAATTTTGTAAAGCTTTTGCATAGGATTGTTAATGGCACTGACACAGCACTGCTTCATTGTTTTTTATTAGATTAAAAGTAGGTAGTTGAATTTAAAAAACAGTATTTTTTTCCTAAGCACAGTATGACAAGTACAATCGGACACATGATGCAAGACCTGATCATATGATCTAATGAGTCTGTATTTTTAAATGTTTTGGGGGTAAGTCTTACTTTATATAACTTGAGGTTACTATAATTCAGTACATTTCCAACTCTATATTCCACATAAATAAGAGATACAAGTAGCTGACAGCATAAAGATGAAAAAAAATTCAGGCCTAAATGTCTATATATGCCAATTAGTACTTGAAAACAGATTTTAAAAAGTGGAAAAGCATGTTTCAACTTTAGTTACTGTAAATATACACATAGTTTAACTCCAAGACATATTCTTCACTTTTTTCCCAATTATTATTTCACCACTGCTACCTAGGATGCAAATGCAGTTATTATAGCAAGAGCTTCTCTGTCAAACGCATCACAAATGTGTTCAGGAGGAAGGATATGTCTTTGATTGACACATCTGTTAGGTTCTTAACAAATACATGCTCCCAGCAATGTAGAGAAAACTTTCTGAAGTTTTAGAAACACCTTGATCTATCCTCTAATATTGAGGTTAAAACTAGTCACAATCCAATAAGATATTGCATAGTGCACGCATATTCTAAAGGTGATCAGATCCCACCCCTGCCCCAAATTGCATAGAATTGCAGAGAACGGAGGAAGACAATCAACCACGACAGTACTGCTGTTTGCGTGTTTACCATAATAGAGTTTCTAACATTTTACTGGGGCTTTTTTTGGCCACCAGCTTTTATAGTCACACTACTATGTCATTTTAATTTTCCAAGATTAATAATTAGCTTTCACTGTCACAAAAATATTAATAATCTTGTCCCGATTCCACACAGAGGTCCAACACAACTAACTAGACCTTCTTGTGATACACACTCAAAGAATGCTGTTAGCCCAGTAAAAGACGACCACTTGTCAATCAGGAAGTGACAAATGAGATTGCACATGTTAAAATACAAGACTTACATGACCACTTAATGCTTTTTCACAGGAGTTCCATTCAAAATGGTCTGAGCATAACCAACGCTACGTAATGAGAAATGCTGTCGTCTGAAGGACCCTTGCACCATTACTGGATAGTTTTGCTTATTAATTGGGCATCATTCATTGCAGGATTGAACGAACAAAAGATATGGGGAGTGGAAGCATGTAATAATGATCATCTTTAATACTTATGCAAAATAAGTCCAAATTAAGATTATACATGTCCTACCCCTCTCTGGAGCAGCTGAGGATAGCCATTAGAAGGAAAATCCACTTGTCCCTAACCAAACCTATGCTGAAAGAAATTCACCTTTCTTGTGAGAACTGCTACAGACTCAAGTCTTGGAGCAAATTTAAATTACTAGATACAGGAACTTAGAGTGCTCATGACCTGCTAGCTCAAAACAGGCAGAGATAATGCTAGTCCATAGCTTTTAAGACATGTCACTGCAAGGCCTATGCTAACATAAATAAATTTGTCAGAGGTTCTAGCATATTACCACACAGCTAAATAGCTTCCAACAAGGTTGTCAGACTCTTATCCCAATGATAGAATACATGGCCAGGGGTAGTGCACAACTGTCCACATCACATACACTTCAGATTTTAGCTGCTGGCTCAGTAAATCCTCTGCAAAATGACTTTTCAGAAGATCGGAAGAGGATGTTTGAGCATAACAAGCAATCCTGACAGAAACACCATTTCCCACTGGTATCAGCTTGCAGGGAGGAATGTCTGCTTTAAAATTTAGAGCACATGGGGGCACTAGAGCACTCCATATAAAAAAACCCCACAGAATTAAAAAAAAAATAAAAATCTGTTAGTAGATACAATAAATGTTGTTTTCCCAGGAATATTTTCAGAGAGATGAACCACTGCAGCTGAATATCTCCAGAAAGAGTGGAATGGGGGAGGGCGGCATTCAGCCTGAAAGAGCTTCACAGTGTGAAATGTTCTTACATGTTTATTCCCAGAGATGTACAAGGACTCCAAGCCATTAGGACCACAGCTATACAGAGAAAGGCCAACTCTTGAATGCTGTGCTACAATATCTGCTGGGCCACTGCCACCAGAAACACTTCCCTCCAGCCAAAAGGGCTTCCCAACCCACAACTCCACTGTTGCCTTTCTGCTCAGTTACAAGAAAACAACCAGGCAACGCTGAGCAGCTTACTCTGACGCTGCCCTCCAGGCTGGACTTCCCCAAAGCATATCATCTGCTGTTGGAGGGGGGAGTTTTAAAAAGCCAGAAACACTCATTTCAAGTATACAGGAATTCACCTAACAAAGTGTTTCATGTCATTTTCCTTCTATTATGACCAAATTTAAGTTCTACCAAAGCAAAGTGGCTACGCAAACCCAAGAAACTATACAAGACTACCAGTTTAAACAGGACATGTAGTAACAGGATTTACATACTACTTAATCCAGCCATAAACCATCTTTTCTAGAACATAAATGACAGTTACACAGTAGTCTTAAAGGAGAAAAAAAAACCATACACACACACACACACACAACCAAAAAAAAAACCCCAAACCTCTCAGATCTCTGTGCTTAACAGGAAAGCTTTAAAAGCAATCTGTTTCACTCAGCACTGCCGATGAAACTTGAATAACATTTTACTTGCAGTTCAAGAGGGGTGTGGTCTAGTTCACCGAAGCTACAGCTCTCAGTTGTGAACTGCTCTGTAATAGCACTGTAATATCCTTTGAGTAGAAGCGGAAGACCCATCTATGCGGGCAAAGTGTAAGAACATTTAGAAAGAAACGGTAACAAGAGAGCTGAAAAGCCATAGGACTGCTTTCCTTAAAGCAGTTAATGCTAAAGAGTAAACTCATTAAGAGTGAGGGGGTAAGATGTGGTTCTGCTGTTGTTCAGAAGGGGTCTGCCACATTTTTGCTCAGGAATTCAAACTACATCGATTTCAAATCTGTGCCATGTGCTTTTATTTTTTTAAGAAGAAAATGAAGACTAATGATTTATATTGTTTTGATTTTCATCACTAAAAATAATTCATGAGCACTAGATACTATGACTACTACAATGCTAGCAATTAGCAGCTCCATTACACAATGAAGGATAAAAAGCAGTACTAGCTGAGAATAGAACTCCCAGCTCCCTGCTTGGGTTCAGAGAGCAAAGCCATCACTGGAAGTGCTTTACAGGACTTGATTCTCCCTTTCAGGTATTGGCAATGCTACACAATGATGGTCAGCTATGCTCTTCAAACAAGTAAGTATAATAAAGAGGCAGTTTACTTGAAGAGATACAGTCCAATGTACTGATCCACCCCATCACCCCCAGTTCTTCTAAAAAGCTCCGCCTACCACATACACACATCTTTCAGTAGGAAATAGTCTCTGCCAGCAACTACCAAATCTCGTAACCTTCTCCCCCATCCCCAACTTACTTGATTTCGGTACTCCATTGTTTAAGTGAGAAATTGATGGCACTTGGTTGGACTGGTGCAGGTTGGGAAGCTGCTTGTTCCCCCACCAGGTCTGTAGGAGAAGTCTCCACAGCTAGAATATTTCTAGCTCTCTCTGCTGAAGCATTTTGACTTAGGATACTCAAATCTATTTTAAGAAAAAAAAAAAAAAAAAGAGAGAGAAAAAGAAAAATAGGCTAAATTCACAGTAAGTAAAAGAATAGTGGCTATATAAAGTCATATACTACTAAGCCTGCTAGTAATGTGGTTAGGGTTTTATTTTAAATTGCAACATAACTTTATAAAACACTCCATTCAAATGAACTTTAAAAATTGCAAAGTGTTTTCCTCAGTGAGCTCTCACTGCAGCCACATACTTCCGATAACAGGACTCGTGTGATGCTCATGAAGTATTACTGCATGAGTGATTTACAATCTCAATTAGTCAATATTGATTCATCTAGCTTAAGCAGCTATAAAGCCATAAAAAGTACATTTTAAAAAAAAAAAACTTGTAAAACAAGGTCAGGTCTATCAGAACTCCTAAGTCAGGAACAGTGTCACAAAAATATTGTGACACAGCTTTCAGGGTGTGCTTCATCCTAAAAGTTATTCATCCTAAAAGTGACACTGCTGCTGCAAGTCAATGAGCTTTATGGACTCAAGCCAGCTCTGTGCAAATCCAGCCTGGGCATTCCCAGAGCCAAGAACATTAGCATGGGCACTGCAGACACATCAGAAACCTATTGCATCAGTGAGGATTTATTAGCTCTCGTTAAGCTGAATACAGCTATACCTAAATTCATCCACCCAAACTCTCTTGTGCACTTCAGCGAATCTACAGATGGGGCACAGGGCCATGCAGACATGCAGCACAGGCCCAGCACTGCACACATGCCAGCAAACTCATGCAGGCCCTGAATGGCTCCACAGGAACCAGCCAAGAACTGGCACCAGCCCTAAGCCAGAAAGTCCAGAGGATCCAAGCTGATCCAGCAGAGCTAGCCAGGTCTCCAACATACCACACTGTCCCAACACGTACTGTAGAATCTGCAGTATATATGTTACCTCAGTGTTTCCGTTATCCTGGATAGCTTGCTTTCTCCCTCACCCCTCCTCCAGCAGGCAGAGGGAGTAGGAAACACAGAGTATGGAATATACTGTGAATAGCAAATGCATTGTAGAGAAGCATAAAGTGTTTTATAGCCTTCTACAAACTCTCTGAACATGCGAGTTAAAAACCAGCTCAAATGTAATCGTCAGACTCTTCTCCGTATCATTCACAAAGTACTGAAGTGAATTAAAAATTTTTGAGAACACACTGACTCGACTCAGCAGTTGTATTACAAAGTAACACACTGGATGGGCTTCTGACTTAAATGATTCTCTGCAGGAAGGGAAAAACCCTGGGAAAACACAATACCCTGTTTTATCACCAGGGAGCCTTTCAGACTTTGTTCTGACGATGACTTGGCACTAGCAGCAAGACCATCTTTAAGCAAGCTGTACTCTAATTACTCAGCAGATGGTTACTTTTATTTAGCCCATATCGAAGACTAGCAGTAGAAAGAGAGAACATTTTGTGATAAAGAATACCAAATATAAAAGATCATTGACACTACAAATCTCTCAAACCCTTGAAAAATGCTATCTGAAACAGAAGTATATCATGTCATCTTTCAAATATAGGTTACAAATTATACTGTCTTGACTTATTTTATGAACAGTGCTGATAGAGACTTCTTCAGTGCCTTATCGCCCAAACTAAATTCCAAATTGTGTTGGACCTTGGCTGTTTGAGCCGAACAAAATTCAGCTAAGATAAGTTAGATAAAACTAACTTTTGATCATATTCACTGCCTAATAAAGGAGAAAGATAATACAATAGATTTCAACTAAAAAAAAACCCACCACACACAGCCATGCCTCTCCCCACACTTCCCCCCCCCCAAAAAAAAAAAAACAACCCACCACACCAAAAACTTACGGGCACCCAGAACCAGGCTGGAATACTAACATTCTGCTTTCGTACTTATAGCTTGTTACAAAATCTCTTTATAGTATGGCCCATGTAAATGAATTGCTCAAGAGCTGAATGTCTAATAAATGCATTTTCTCTATTAGACATGCTAATCAGCCTGGCTAAACCTCTGCCTTCCTGAGGTTGCTCCTTCTACATGATCCCCTGCTTACACCAGCTAGCTGACTGGTTAGAGGTATGGACTACACAGCAGATACAGCACAACAATGTAATGTGGTTGCTAATGCTATCACCATGAAAAAAAAAACAAAAAACAAAAACCAAACACACCTTGTTTTTAAACTTACTTCAAAACATACCTATCTTATAAATACATGACATACCATTTTTTAATGCAAATCAGGAGTTGAGGAATAGCATAACTAAGAACTGAAAGTATAAAAACTACTTTAACATTCAATCAATTAGAAGAAAAAAGTAAACATATCCTATAAAGAATAAATCATTTCTTCAACTTCCATGATAGTAAGGCAGCTCCATGACAAATCCTCCCGAATCATTTTTGTAACATTAGCTTTCCCACAGCCCACTTTGAAAAATATTTTAAAGTGTTTTTCACTAGCTTGAAAATTCTTAAGAACTTGTCAAGCCTGATCCATAAAGCAGCACCTTAGCTTTACCCATGTTCCAGCTAGTCCAGATTTCTAAACTGAGGGGTGGAAGGACGACAGGACAAAACAGGCAAGACTACAGCGAGCAATTTTGTTTCTGGACTGCAGACAGACTACTTCCCCATTTAAAACATTAGTGATAGCATCTGTACTCAAGTACTAGCAAAACAAACCAATTTATATGCTCCAGTATAAAGCACATCATTGAATGCACTCTTTTTTTTTTCCCCAAAAAACACAAGACATATCTTAGTCATCAACATGGAATCAGAGCCTTAGAGAGTCCCCAAACTCTACAGGAAATTTTTGGAGTATTTGTTTAAAAAGAAGAAATAATCATCAATCATTCACACTCTTTGCACTTTCCCCAGAAGAAATTCCTACTTAAATACTTTGGTTGATGATGAAGTCATCATTGTGAGTTGTCCTCAAAAATGAGATACTCTAGACACAGTTTCAAATTATACATAATGTGGTTTAACTGCAGGCTGTCCCTGAAACGGATGGGTCTACTCAGCCCATGTATCTCATCTTGACATTCCTTGCACTGTATTTAATAATAGCAATAAAATAAATTAAAAAAAAAAAAAAATCACACAAACTGGTTCAGCTTGCTGATCCAGAAACCCCCCAACAATGTACAGGAAAGGAAAATATCAGATCAGTGATCTAAAGTGACTGGATTACGATTGCTAGATCTGATGCAAAACAGGAGTGTGGGAACAGTATCTACACAGACTGCAGGGACAGCAGGTTAATTTCACACTGTACCTAAGCTCTGAGGGAAGTAGCACAAGAAAGAAAGAAGAGAGATTTGGGGCCAAGTTACATATTATAGCTGATCTGATCCAACAATCTGCTGCCAAAAGAGGGCAGTCCTGACTACTCCTTTACTCTGCCTTCCCATACTTGGCCCCTATGCCTTGTTCCCTCCCTTCGATCAGCTCTGGAAGTCACCTGATTGCACAGTAAATATATTCCACTCGTTAATCTAGCAAAGAAAAACCCACCCTTCCTTTTTGGCTAACTTTTGAACTCAGCACAGGGTCAGACAAACACCACAGAATGCAAAAAGGGAGACTACATAGCAGAGAATGAGAGGCTGAAGGTAGAAAGGCAAAGGTTTGAAAGAGCAAAAGCCTGTTACCCTTTCCAACACCTGCAAGCTGTTAGATCTTTGCACACCAATACATATGTTCTTGCAGCATATGGTTTGACAAGCTGCTAACCAGACTGTCTGCTGCCAGAAAGGTGGTCTCAAACCATCCCACTTTGCATTCCCAACAATTCTCTTGGCTAATCCTGGCACTCATCTGTCCCTACAGTAAACCATTTCAGGAAGCTACACTGGCCAAAAACTAACCTGGAGAAAAAGATGTTTCCTGCTAGCTGCACTCCTTGCACTAGCATACAGAAGGGTGAGACTAGCACCAGTGCCAGATCAAGGGAGAGAGCTGGGCCTTTCTTTAAGTAGTGACTAGCTGTTAGATTGGTGTAGCTGAAACATCAAGCTGAGCCCCTATGAAAACACATACTCTCAAGCCAGCTGTGGTTGAGCAAGCAGCCACAAGCAGATGGCTCTCAAATGAAAGCAGTAAACTGGGTTAGAGGACAATACTGCAGCATGGGATCTGAACCAGGGGAGGGGAGAGAAGGGCGGGGAAGAAGACAGCTTAACATTTCTGGTTTTATAGTATGAGCAAATTTAAATGAACAAAATAAAATCTGTTGATGAAATATGTCAAGGCTCTGTTTAAACCCAAAAGAGCTTTACTAATGTCTAACTTGACACAGAACAGGATTTTACTCAGTCTTATTTATGGATAACAGAAATCAGCAAGCAAGCAATTTCTGTAATGGAATAAAACAATTCAGAAGTGCCTGAGCAATGTAGTCAAAAATGCAGAACAACGTTGTATAATACACTAATACATTTTTATAACTCTGACACTAGTCTAAAATTACATTTTGCTTGGCCGAAGGTATTACGTATTACAGAGACTGAATTTCAGTTATGCAGTATCAGTGCAGACTGTCTTCCAGTTTTAA
The DNA here is from genome assembly GCF_047370975.1 of Nipponia nippon. Lineage (NCBI taxonomy): Eukaryota > Metazoa > Chordata > Aves > Pelecaniformes > Threskiornithidae > Nipponia > Nipponia nippon. The sequence goes on along the minus strand of NW_028262413.1, from coordinate 29,435,548 downwards.
AAGGCAGGAAATTTTTGTCACAGTCAGACAGATCCACCACACCGTACTTTTTTGGGAACAAAATACAGTCATTCAGAATGCAAAATATACCTGTTCCCATGAAAAACTGGAGTTTACATCTCAGGATACTTAACACACTAAGCTTCTAAGATACTGGAACCACTAAGAGACAACTTACCTAACCTAAACTGTACCTTGCCACTTAATGAAACCTAGTCACAGGACTATTCCATTTTACTTCATTTTCAAAAATTTGGTTTTGAAGAAATCAATATGTTTCATAAGAGATATGAAATTACACATAAAGTTACATTTATGTTAAATAATTTTAGCATCATCAACATATGCAAAGCTTACACACAGTTACTCGATAACAAGATGTGACAAAAAGCTTCCTAAGACTGTTCTTTACCCCAGCGCTGCGCCTTGTACTGATTAACTGACACTGAATAGAAACACACATTCTGTTTTACTCAAGTTTTTAACCTACCGGGGTTGTCTTTGGCAACAAGACCTTTGGAAAAGTCACTTGGTGTAGGGGAAGTTCGGCTGTCCCTTTTTGCTGCATCAAGGTTGTTACAATATTCCCACCTCTTCTGTTGAAGTTCCTGAAGCCAGTATGTCATATCCTGACGAGTCGCAGCCTACAACACAAAGAACCAGAGCGCTGATGAGATCACTGCATGTCTTTCATATATGAATACAGTAATTCCAAGTGCAATTAAAAAAACCAACCCAGATAATTAGCAGACCAGCAAGGTATCATCACTCAAAACCAATATGATTTAAAAGAAATAACCACCAACGTACTCGGTAAACCTTGTGCACACATACACATCCCTGACTTTCATGCCAAACCCATTTTCCATTAGCAGTAGTCACATGCTTTTTTTTTTTTTCCTCCAGTTTTACACTCAAACATTAGAAAATGCAGCAGCAGCATCTTATATTTTACACACAAACCATTGTTTAAATATTTAACTACAAATCTGTATTATGGAAAGAAAAGGTCCTATACACACTCAGGAAGATTCCTACTTTCTTTTTTTAACTTGCTTTATTACCAGCAGAAACCAACAAATTAATAATGCCTTGTAATGCCTCCTACTTTAATGACTAAATCTACATACTGTATTACTTGGTGATCCCATGAGCTAACGAACTTCTATAGAGAGGTCGTATTTAAAATAAAAACAACCCAACATGAATATTTAATCTACAAGCCTACAGCCATTAACATGAATAGGTAATAAGTGAGCAAGAATTCAAACACAACTTTAAGCTTCAGTAAGAATCACAGCTATAAGAGCAATTTCAGTGTATGTCAAATGACAATCTACAAATATCAACAAGAGACTAAGTGATGGTAACTGACATTGCAGATGCTCACTTGAAAAAGTCGTTTTTATTCCAACATACATCCTCAGCTGCCAGTCTAGAACAAGCACCCAGCACTAGTAACATGGCATGTTTGCTAACAAAAAGTTAACACTTGTGAAGAGACACTTGCCCATCCTTCAGCCCGTAAGCACACAGAGCGCTCACCTTGTAGCCAGTCTTTCTCCTACCTTCTCCCAAAGTGCTTGGTGGCATTATCAATGAAAAACCTGCATTACTTGGGCAAATGACTGTGTTTACTCTTTAAAGACAACTTAATTTCAAATAGCTTCCTGTTCTGTTTATCACAACTGAAGAGGGTACCTGTGCAGGGCATAGTTGCAGAAGAATGAAGAGCAACAAACACCACAGATTTCCTTACAAAAGCAGCACAGTAAGTGCTGCATAAAGCACATAAATGGCAGAGATTTGTCTTAATTTTTCATATGAGAACACTTTTGGTCTAGTCAAACTGAAGATCCATTTACCATCTTACTTTGACCCTGATAGCAGCTAATTACAAGACAGAGCATAAGCAATGTGGCAAAAAAGAACTGATGCTTCCCAAGGGTGCGCTCTCTGGCTCAGCGATCTGGCATCTTAGTGTTTCGCAATCAGAGAGACAGCTTTTTATTTTACGATTTGGCTTTTTGTACCCGTATGAGCTTTAACATCCACATCATCCTACAGCAAATGGCTCCAAAGCACTGTGCAAGGAAGTTAATCAGAAAACAGACAGAGTTATTCCTGGAGCTGCTGCTCCAGTTCCTCTCAGTACATCAGACACACGAGAAGACATAAGATACGTAAAACATTCATAAATCAAATCAAGTAGTGAAATAAACCAAATAGTGACACAAGAGGACACTACAGGTTCACTTTTCTCAGTTGGTAAGAAAGATATGTAAGCAAGATATTTCTAATCTGAAATGGAAATTAGTTTCATGTATTTTTTTCTTGCTTGCTCACTGGAAATTGGACGAAAACATTTCCCCTCATAAAAAAGACATGGGACAAGAATAGTTTAGAAGTGTCTATGAGGTTTCTGAGAAAAGTGTCAAAGAACTGGATGCTGGGAAACATCAATCCACACAGCCATCACTGGCAGTTTTGGAATTACCACAGCAGCAGGCTTTACGTCTACAGCCTCCAGTCACTTTTTGCAAAGAGCCAACATCTCCCCTTCTATTTCTAGCACAAAAGTATTTCCTTTGGAGTATTATCCAGTGGCAAGTCTTCATTTCTGGTAAATTTGAGAGCCTACATTCCCTTTAGATAGACTTGCACACAGGCCTTGTAAAGCAATGTTTTACTGTGCTCCAGCAACCACCAAGAATTTAAAGAGCTTCCACTAACACAGGATGTAGTACTTAAGTGGCTCTCTTTGCTACCACAACATAGCTAATGAGGCAATTCACCTAGAGTCAACCTAAGTGATACCTACAATTAACTTCTGCCCATGACTCAACTTAATGAGCCTTTTTTGCAATTTGTCCCATTATCCTCTTCCCAATAGTCTTTAGAAAACCATGAATTGATTTTATTGGAGTTGCTCCGTGTTGGTGCTTTTAAATTCCCAATTACGCTTGTTCTCTGCTGAGCAGCACATACACATCCTCAGTTTACAAGTGATGTCATTGTTACACGCTGGGTCACTTAGCAGTTACAGTTCTTCAATGTAAAACAGGATAGCAAAGCAGTACAAGTTTCTCACTCCCCTATTAAGTAATTTTCCCAAGAACTGCTCTGTGCCCTGCTGCTGCAGTAACACCCTGCCTGTTACTTTGCCTTCCTTCCTTCACACACAGTCTTCCTTCTCTTATGGGGTTTTCCACTCCCTTTGAGCTGTTTTTGCTGAGTTAATATAGACATCTTAATTATTTACTTCACAAGTAAAAGTATCCTGAGAATCTCTGTTAAGATGAGTTTTGTTTAAACAAAATTAATCTTTGAAGGTTGTTGTTTGGAATGGACTTTTTTTAAAAAAAAAAAAACAAAACCAAAACCCACACAGAATATTTTAAGTCTCTCTCTTCCCATACTCCTAAACAAAAAACAAATTTGCAAACCTTTCTTTAGTTCACTTTACCTGTCAAAGAAAGGAACACTTCCATGCTTGCCCCATTTCTCATGGCTTCTCTGAGTATTTGGCTACTGCCCACCATGAGAGACAGAACATTTAAATAGGTGCAGCATCCATCAGATCTCACAAAAAAAAATCCTTATTTGTACTGAACTACTGCGTGGCTCTGAAGTAAGAACGAACCTTAGATAGTCACATTTTAATGGAGGCATTTCTGTGAGAAGAAAAACCACCATAAATGTCATCTGAACTGCTGCAAGATAAGGAATTACTATTGCAAACTTACAGGCAACAGGAGAAACAAAAGACACTGTAAGTAAAGAGACATATAGTCCCATGTATTTTTCAACATAAATGATGGAAAATTATTATCATTTACTTAAAACCATTCTCCTGTATTCTCCCACTAAGGATGCTGCAGGAACTGCCTTCTTCCGATGCACACATGACAAAAACAGAAGAATTATTTGGGGAAAACAACTACCCAGTGGCATCCTCTACCTGGACCCACTGGTGGAACATGTATGCCAATATTAAACACTTTCAGGAAGAGTCCAAAGAAAGGCAACAAGCAGATCTGCCATTTTGAGGAAACTCATGAAAATTCTTGCCACAATCCTTTTCTGAACACAAACTCTCCCTCAAGCTTTTTTGTAAAAGCGAACATCACCAGAAAGTTTGCATTTCTTAAGATTTACTAATTCTGCTATGCTCAAACAGCAAATCTGGAGTCAGATGGCATTTTTTTGGAACGCAGCCCAATTTTTAATTAAAGCATTGCAACCACTAACCAGCAAAGTTAAAAAAACCAAACAAACAAAACCAAAAAACAGCTCAGAAAACAAATCACCTTCACTGCTGAGCTACCTTCTAAGCTCGAGCACCCCATTATTAATCACTGCCACATCCTTGAAGATTATTGACAAACCTAAGAGTAAGACCTCCTAAATAATTCTGATTTCAGCACGTTTGGTGTCCAATACATTCAAAGATCTGGGCTCCAAAATCTGCAGTGTCTGGAATGCTTACTACTTGGCCAATAACCCAGAGAAGTTTTTTTCTCCAAGAAGGCTGTGCAATTTCTGTTCCCCTCCTCTCTCAATTCACCACTGTTCACAAAGAAGTTATCCATACATAAGTGACTAGACACACAGTCTGCCATCACTGGCCAGCGTTTCCTTGTTTCAGAAGCAAGTGAACTGTGTCACTACAAGACACTGCTTTAAAAAATAAGTGAGAAATGACCCCTTTGTTCATTTATATATATTCATAATGCTAATTCTTTTATCCCTTAATGACAGACCTCACTGTGCAAACACAGGCAAATATTCGCTTGACTGTATTACCAGCATTCTGTGTTACAGCAAGTACTTGCAGGATCAAGTCCTTTCCATGAAAATATTCTCAAACATAACCTATCCATAATTCATAAAGTACACAATTTTCTCTGCTTCTTTACCTAAAGTGCTGGTACTTGTTATATATTTTAAATGGAAAAGCTTTTTACACACACTTAGCTTCTTCTAATGTACTTTAACTGTTGGAAACATACAGAAAAGCTACAATCATGCAAGTGTCAGGTTGGTTATCTACATTTCTAAATTATGAACAATTTGCCTTATTTGCTGTAAAAGCTACAGCATATTTTTCCTGAAATTGTTATCAAACTGAGAAACAAACCCCAAGTATGTCATACAGTCCTCAGCTCCCATTAGATGACACAGACTGAGCAATCCAGATGATGAAATCATTACATTAATAAAAAAACTGAGGCATTATGAAGAAATAATGCATTCCTCAACAGCACCATCATTTCAATCTGGAATTCCAGTTGCTTATTTCTTTTTGCTCTTCTCAGCTTATACTACTGAATGGGAAAGACCAGATCACGAGATCTGGAAATTTTGAACAAGCAGCAAATTGAGGAAAACAAGGCATGTGAGTTACAGGGTGAAGACTACATTTGACTTGACTTTATTCCTCGTGCTCTCTGTGTAATGTTTTCTTGATAGATTAAATGACATTTGTTTTCAACCGGGGCTGGATCCGTCAGTGTGCGGACTTCTTTTGGGTTGGCTTTTTTTTTTTTTTAATTTAACATCTTCAATTCATTCTTAATTCTACTTCTACCTAATTTAGCTGAAAGATGTTTTTAAAGGCCTTAAAGAACTATCATGTTGAGTAGAAGAAAATTAATTCCAGCTGCAAAAGCCTTATCCCTTGGTGAATCACATGGCCACAAAAGACCAGCTGGTCCTGCAGTATCCCTCAAGATCTTCATTAATTCCCAATTTATTATATAAACACCTATAAAGTAATAGCATTTTTATGGACAATCACTTGGCTGCTTTAGGGCAAGCATCATAACAATACAAGATGTAGAAGATACAAAATTATTTTTTTTCTGCTAATTACAGAAATGACCTTGACTTCCTCAACTGGCACCTTTTCTCAGTCCCCATAAGGGAAACATGAGGAGAGCTCCAATCCATGCAGGTTCTTTCCTAGAGAGTACAGGGAAAAAATGAATACAAAAATACGGGCAGAGCAGTAACATCACAGACTAAAATATACCAAAAAACCCATAAAAAAAGGAAACTCCCCATTCCTTATGCTTGTGCATCGGTGTTGAGTATGATTTGTATCTTCATAACTGCAGAAGACACTGGAAGCTGCTGCTAGAGTACTGTTTGACAGACTAGTTACTTATTACACAGGTGACATATACTATTTCCCACTATAATCCTCATCATAAAATTATGATTCTCAACAAAGGCCCTCCTATTCAAAAAGAATCCTCAAAACAAAACACGTATTATGTATTTACCTGGAGATTTCCACATAAAAGTCACTAGATACTAATTAAAAACAAACAAAAAACCCTCAAATTATCAAAAATCAAAGCTTACACCAAGTCTACAGTTTTAGCTTCTGTAACATAAACACTCAGGCTATAAAGGCAGATTTGTGGAAAGCAATAAAAACTTTGGTCACAGCTACACAAAGAAAAAGGTAGTTTTTACACGTGATTGCATGCAAAACCGCTGATTACACTGCTTTTCCTTAACCAAATATAGTTAAAATTATTGTATTAGTTTTCCAGTTAAAAAACTTGCTTATTCTTTAGTAAAGTACATTAATGATTCCTTATTTTGACAAACATTTATATTTATCAAAACAGAATATTGAAGAGCTTTATACAATCACGTTCTACAATCTCAGCATTTACTATCATTGTTTAGATCTCCACTGTTAAATAAGTGTATAAGAAAGATCTCTTCCAATATTCAATAGGAAATTCTGCTGTTTTACTTTAATAACTTTATGGATTACACTCTAATATTAAGGATCTTGCCAAAAAATAACGCAGTTCACGTGAAAACTCACACTCGATGCACAACAACATTCCTTGTGGGAAATACATGCCGTAATAGCAATCAAAAATAACGGACACTCAGGAGAATTCATTTCTCCTTTATTGAGTGGAAATGGTTTCCTCGTTTTTTTTTTTCCCTAGGCATGACAATAAAGGAAAGATACAAAGAACAATCCTAACATTTACCTCTCGTCCTATGAAAAGCCCGAGTCCTTGCAAACACAATGTGATAAGCAGCCTCTGCTACTGTCATGAAACAATTCTCCCTCCTCCTCTTCCTTCCTCCCAAAGCGGTCTAGATGAAGACTTCTGCCATGCATCATCTTTTCAAAATAAACACCCCAACAGTGAAAACCAACCACTCCCTCTCAACTTCCAAAACCACAGCCCACCAGATTTCCTTGGAAATCTTTTTTCTGCCCAGCCGTTTCCCCAGAGCCCGCTCAACCAAGCCGGCTTAGCCCACCCTGCTCCAACAGGACCGCGCTCACCAGGGGCATTTTCTTCCCCGTCAGAGGAGCACTTTAACAACAAAATCAAAAAGGAAAAAAATGAAGCGAACGCTAGGGATAGCCTGGTAGTGCCGATCTGCTCTGCGTTTGAGAAAGATTACTTTTCTTCCTCTAAAAAAAACCCGCAAAACGCAGCGGAGGGCAGCCCCGCTCCGGAGCCGCAGCCGGCGCAGGTCCCCGCCGCGCCGTGCGGGCACCGGGAGGGCGCCCGAGCCCGAGGGGGAACGGCCGGGCACGGCAGCGACCTGCCCCGGCAGCGACCTGCCCCCGCCCAGCCGGCGGGGCCGCCCCGGCCACCGGGGGACGCGGGAGGGGTCCCGCCCGCCCCCGGGCCTACCTTGAGCACGGCGACGGCGCCGTTGGGGCTGTGCACCTCGAAGGCGGCCGCCTCGTCCCCCGCGGCGGCGGCGCCGGCCTCGGGCTGGTGGTAGCTGAAGCAGGCGGAGGCGATGTCGAGGTGCCCGAGGGGCAGCGCCTCCTGCGGCCCCTTGAAGTAGTAGAGGTAGCAGCGGCGGGGGTCGAAGACGAACCAGCGGCTGCGGAAGCCGCGCAGGGGGCCCTTGCCCGACAGCTTCTGCAGGTACCCGCAGAGCTTGGGGGTGCCGGGGCCGGCCTGCTCCCCCGCCGGGCCGCCGCCGGGCCCCGCCGGGCCCTCCTCCCCCTCCGAGCCCGCCGCCGGCATCGTCTCGCCCCGCCGCGAACGCAGCCTCGCCCGCCGCGCAGGGAGCCGGCTCGGCCCGTGCCGCGCCGCCTCACGGGACTTGTAGTGCGGCCGCCACGGCCCGGCCCGGCCCGGCCCGGCCCGGCCCGCCCTGCCGCCGCTCCCCGCGCCCCCGCCCGCGGCTGCGGGCGAAGCCGTAGGCCCGGGGCCGCCCCGCCCCGGGCGCCGAGCGTGCGCCGCTGGCCGCCGGGAGAGCGGGGACAGGGCCCTAAGCGGGGCTTCGGCCGCCGAGCGGCCCTCTTCCAGGAAACGGGCGCGGCGCCCGCCGCTGCTGACGTGGAAGCGACCTGCCTCGCGCCGGGGGGCCGCCGCCTGCCCTGCTGAGGTGCCGGCCCGCGCTTTGCCGCTACCGGGCCCCGGTGCTTTCGTGGCCACATTAAAAAGTATTTTCCAAATCGCGGTCTAGCGCATGATCAGATTAAACCCCCTCTCTTGTTGGGAACGGCATTACTCATTTGTAGCCTCCCGTTCCCAACCTTATCTGCCCCAGTGCCCTGCCTGACGTCATGGCAGTAACCGGAGGAGCGCATGGGCCACACGATGCCTTCACAGTCTTGACATTTCTTACCAAACCCTTGCTGCTCTGCCTGGTGATGGGCATTTAAAAATCGCTCCCAATTATTTCTGGGAAAAATGGTGGAACATGCAGGCAGCAATGGGTAAAAAGCTGTAGCTCAGCGGGTTTAGACTTGTGAATGGCTACAGGCCAAACTATTTGTATTTTTATGTTTCACTGAAGTGTCTAGCACATTTTGGTCTCTAGGGAACTTCTAGTGTTAATAACAGAGAGCTTCTGTAACAGAAAACTTCACTGTGAAGAGACCAAGCTGCCACAGGGAGGTACACATAATTTCACGTAATTTCTCTGTGTGTTTGGAACACAGTATGTGCCTATTGCCATCAAACATGCCTAACGCTCTGGGTACAAATAGAGAAAACAGTCTGATGTGGCATAATCATCAAAAAATGGGAGGCGACAATTCCACATTTAATGGCATTCAGCTTTTCATTCTCAACCTTAAATACAGCACAAAAGGTTTGCTGTCAACATAGTTGTTGCAATGGTTGGAGCTGATGTTTGCAATGGCGTTTTTATTAGGATTATGCTGTTTATGAACTAGGTTCATCGGACTGAATTCTGACAGTTTGGAAGTTCAAGTTATCCAGAAATCCTAAATTCCCCACAGCTGCTTACTCTGTCCTCATTTTTAAATGCCTTGATTAATTTCTCAATAAAAAGTAACTGTCTCATCTGCCAGACAATATTTTCATTCTGTGCTAAAGGATGTAAAGGATATAAAGCACCTGAATATTCAGTGTGGTCGTCCATGGGTTCCACTTTGATGTTGACAGAAGGGATTGCAGAATTCTTCGAGTCCTCCCCTCCGGATGTCACCTACTGATAAGAAACGTGTAGAGTGAGGAAATAGCCAGTGTTCCGTTAGCAGAGAAACTTGAGTAATTCGTTACAGAAACCCAGGCGTGGAAGTTATCTCCCCAGTCAACTCACATGACATGAAGTGTGATCCACTGAAAGATTAAATGTTGTAAACTCAGGCTAGAATTCCCCCCCCCCCTCCCCCCCGACTAGAATGACTGATTCTGTTCTGTCAAAAGTTGAGGCTTTGTTAGTAAATGTGGAAAGTAAGAAGGGTTTATCCTGCTTAAACAACAGGTCAATAATGTTTCTTCTGTATATACTGCTCAGTATCTTCTTCCTCAAATTCTTGGTCTTCTGGTAGCATCATACTCTTTCTTGGTAAGTGTCATTTGCCAGAACATGAGTTATACGGGGAAAACACTGATTGTCTTTAGAAGCTGCCAGTTCCTTATCTCAGTCATTTAGACAAGTTTAAGTGCCCCTGCACTTATCCCTGATCTGTTACATTATCTCATCAATTTAGTGAAGCTTGGCCTTGTTCTTTGTGTGCTGAGCACCCATGACTCCTACTGGCTATCAAGAATTACATCTTGCAGCAAATCACAGAATCAATTCCTAAAGCCTCAAAACTTTTGCTGTCAGTACTTCTCTTTTTTAAATTTTCTGTTCAGCTTCCTTACAACACTCAAAGCAGGAGAATGCCCTAATTTCACAGTCAATTCATGTAAACAGAAAGTTCCCCTTCTTGGGAAATAAGTTCCTTATTTCATATATGCCCTTTTTTTCACAAACAGATCCACATATGGTCTGGTAAATAACATACAACTTATTTCTAAGTTGCTGTGGTGAATAGAAATTAAAACAATGTTCTTCCCTTTACCTGCTGCTTCCTTTCGTGTTCCAAATGCACAGATGATATAGGTGACATTCTGTTGCTAACAAGTGTCTAGAAAACAAATATAAATAGCATCTCACAAGATGAGATTTCCCTCCTGCCCAGAGGTGAGGGCCAATGAAGCTTTTGGTGTGCGTGTAGCTCCTAACCATAGTGCAACAGTCAAATAAATTTTACATGTAGCAAAACAGTGGTTATACTCTTGAAAGAACCACAAAGTTTGTCAAACATGAAAATATTTGAAAATCCCTTTTTTTCTGGTGTGTCTTTCTCTCCAAAAAATTAATGAATATTTTAGTAATAGCACTTTTCACTGAACAAGGCCATCTACTACACATAAAAAATAAAACTGTATTTACTCTGAAAAATGACAGACTGGTCTAACTCATTACAATTGTAGTGGTTTTATCTTACAATGAATGTAAGCATTCACAGTTCTTGAATAAGTTGACATTTTATTCTAAAAAAAAAAAGTAAATATGCAAGAAAAAGTGAGAGTCTATCATTAGATATGGAGGCAGAGAGAGTACAGTTGGTGTATATGGCAGACTCATGCTGTCATGTTTACTGAAGTGCAGAAAACACCAATAAATTACAAGCAGCACATCTGTACTGTGCTTTTGGTTAAAGTGAGATCATAACTCCAAAATTAGAATGGCTGAGAGTCTACACTGCTTCCTTTCACAAAACAGAAAGCAAAAATGACTTTGTCTCTTGTCTGGTATCTTCTGAGATACAGGGATTCAGTTAGAGATGAAACCCAGATTTTTTCAGAGCTCACACAGAACTTCTACCGGTTTTTGTTTTCCAGAACAATGGAACTACAGACGACTGTTCCCCTCAAACCCTCTCCCACACAGTGTCAGTCCAAACCTGCATGCTGAGATACAGGCTAAACGGTTACTTCTATTCCATCTTAACAAATATTTTGCAGGTTCTTGCACAATGTTGTCTGTGACTGTCACTGCCAAGATAAATTTTGTCACTCTGCTATAGCCTGTTTATGTATAGTACTTGCATACTTATTTCAAAGAGTGAAAGGTTTTGGCCTACTATTATTTAAATTCTTTGGAGATGAGGAACCAAAAACTTTCCTAAGCTTTTTTTTTTTACCAACGGAGACAAACAGGCAAAAAATTTCTCCAAATTACTGTTTCTGATGCAGTCTGACACGTCATTCTACATTCCGTTGCCTCTCAGACACCACAATGTCCATTAAGAACATCATATTATTACATTCCCAGAAAATTATTTCCTTGTATGCAAACAAGTCAGCCAAATAATTACATGGTCTATATGTTTTAACTGATGGGCAATTTCATATACTTTTCATGCGCCAGTGTTGTTCTTTAAACACTAGGTGGTGCTCCTTTCCTCTTTCACATTCGCCATTTGTGTTCCCCTCTCAAAATGGAAAAAAAAATACAAACCGTGAATAAGCAGGGAAGCTTCTTTGTAGTTTCTGATTCAGTAGGAAAGACCTACTTTAACTTCAGTTAACTGTCTCCTATAAAACCAATTGAATACACGACAATATTAAATGCATTGCTTTTACTTTTTGTTGCACGGCATCTTATCGAGAACTCTTCACTACGAAAAAGCAACAATTATACAATTCAGTGAATGGCAGCATTGATTTCTAGTTACACATCTGTGATCTGACTTGTAAAGATATCCAGGCAAGTTGGTAGCCATGTAGAGGAGAGAGAGTCAAATTAGACCCCTTATGAATAGAAAAGCAGGAACTACTTAACTGTAGCAACGAACTGGGCAATCTGTATGCACATAATTGTTGGCTTGTCAGCATTCATGTAGATCCAGACTGGGTAGAGACTGCTATAGAGCTTGATAGGAATGCTGAAGAGGATAAGCAGAAGAATTTAGAGTGCTGTTGTAGAGACAAAAAAAATACTGGGCAAGAGATAGAAACACAGATAATGACACAATTAATAAAACACAATTATTTTGGCTGCTTACAGTGGAACTTATTTCCATGTGTATACTTGATTCCCAGTGGAGAACCTAAGAATACGTACATTCAATGGGGACTTACAGAAGTGTCCAGTAAAAAGAAAGATCAGAGGAGATCATAGAATAGACTTGAACAAAAATCTTCACGTAATCCTTTTTGTGTAATTGTTTTATATTACACGGAAGCATTACATATAACAAGAATCAGGAAAGATCCAGTGGGATAGAATGGATCACAAAAGTTTTATATCCACTGTCTCACAGAGTGAGAAATAACTTAGTGAAGGGCTGTGTAAGGTTACCTTTATTCCTTGTGTAGCAGCTTAAGCTATGCTGGGCTGAAGAGTTTAAAGATGAACTCAGAACATTCACTCGAGGGATGCTCAAAATCACTTTTGATAATCAGTCAGATTTTCTTAGAACAGGAAAGAAGGAGACATTGAAGAGTCATCCTGCAAAGTAAGAGCCAAGAGAGAAAGCAAAAGAGGTTAGTACAATTCATTTTGGAGTCCCTAATTCATAAATGTTCCTGTGGTCAGAAGTCTACCATTGCGCTATCAGAATGGAGGAAGGGGATTTCTTTGGGATTAGATGGCCAAATCAGAGAGCTGGACTAGTAAACGGGAAGGCAAATGATCCTTGAGCTGCAGGGATTCCTTGCCTTGCATTATGCAAATTGTAATATTCTGCCCAATTCTTCATAACAGAGTTAATTACAAAGTGCATAAGGGAAGTCCTCAGACCGCATACCTGGGTCATCGGATTAGCAAAGTTTGTAGTACACAAGACAAGCTACCTCACATAAAACTAAAAAGAAGAAAAGAGGTGACAGGAAACAGTCTATCACTGCGGTACAAATACATGGACGTTTGTGCTGGCATTTATCTACAGCATTTAGTGGAGATAGTTTTAATGTAGTGGGTTTTGCCATTACTTGCTCTTATTTAGTTCAGAAGGCCAATTTTAAGGTGTAGAAACATACTACAGGTCTACTGGATTATACATTTGTCTGTCAATCTAACCTTGCTGAATAAGGGTCTTCTGAAAATCTAGAAATACATGGTATTATTTACATAACCGTTCTACAGTCCATCAGTGTTTTATGACATCACACCTCATTAACGTTAGAGATTTACATTTTTTCCTGTTAAGAGTTTACAAGCCCATTTTCCCAGGTGCAGTGGCTGATATGAACATTTGCATGGTGGCACAGATGGCACGGAACTATTCTAACTCATGGCAACACTCAAAGCTTTTAACTACTTTCTAATCCAAGCTGTGCCCAAAAGTTGTTCTTGCTCTCTGCACATTTCAGAGGCCCAGCCAGTTTTCTCACCTGTCAGTCACACTGTGGCCCTTTTCCTGACTTTCTAACTAATTTCTTAGTACACCATATCCTGGCTGACACCTTTTCGTTTTATTAACTGCAACCACAAAACTGCATTTCTTCAGTAGCTCCTGAACTTCCTTCATCCCATGTACAGAAGCTGTGGATCACTTCCCTCCCTCCATTTAAATCCTAACAGAAACCTCTCCGAAGAGAGAACAGTTCATTGCTGAGGCTTAATGCTGGTGTCAGATAATGGCAGGCATGGGTATATTGAGAAACCGTCGCTGCCTCGTTCCAGTGGACTTCCCCAGGAACTGCAGCTAGTTACAAGCCCTGACAAGCCCTTCATCTGTGTGCCTCAGTGGATGATTCAATATTAGCTTATAGCTGCAACTTACACACAAACCCGAGCGCCAACAATACCCACTGTTGTAATTCTTGTCCAGACGTGCTTTTCTTATTTCTTACCATTTTATCTTCACTTTGAATGTCCATCTCTTAGAAAGCTCAGATTCCTCTCCCCAGTCTTTAGATATTTAACCGAGGCTTAAAGCTGCAGTTGCAAGTTCGGTATAACCCACGCATGGAATGTATGTTGCAAGGGAAAAGTCTGTTCACTCCAGCTTCCATCTAGCATCAATGGCAAAACAGCAGATATTGATGGAGAGCAAATCATTTCCGTGTTTAAACTTCAGTGGGATAAATTCCAGCCTAAATGCTTTGGACGGGAACTTTTCTTTTGATGTGGACTATGAAGTGCTTACCATACTTAAAAGTATTAGTTAAGAGTTACAACAGTCGTACCACCTCTTTGCAAATGAGCTTTCTTCAAATCCTTTTAATTCCTAACTTTATCATGGGTCCATTCGCCCCTTTTCAAGAAATAAATCAAATATTCTAGTAAAGGGTAAATGTATTTGTCAAAGCTGAATGGGATCGAAAAAACCTAAAGATGGTAAACTGAAAGACACATACATGTGTTTTAAATAAGAATCTATAACTGATATAATCGTATCTAAAATAGGCAGATGTAGCCAGACTATTTGGTGTAGAATCCAGGCTACATTTGTCACAAGAAAATGATTTTGCAGGAAATCTCTCTTGCTATTTGTTCCTGCTCAAGACAAACATTACCAGAGAAGCTTTTCCTGTGGTTTTCTGTTTTGGAACTTCTGGCTTTGGCTTTGGATAAAGACAGGAAACACATGGAAAACTGAGGAAATACAGACTCAGGAGTAAGTCACAACATTCAGATTTGGTGCCAAACTAACCCCAAGTCCTTTCTAAGACAGATATCAAATAATAGTATTATCTAAGAAAATGTGAGGGAGAATTATCCCATCATATCCAGACAGCTGCTCTCCTGTACCCAATTTTGCTAGCAATATATGCCAAACTTGCAATTACATTAAACCGCTGGCTTACCTGGCGGTAATAAATACTTGTTCTGACCCTGTTACATTAGTATCAATGGCAATTTTGCATAAGTCTAGAAAAAAGAGATCTGTGTCCTAGAAAAAGATTCAAAGTATAGATGATTGAGAAGGGGGAAATGTTACTCCTTAAAGACTAAGCTACGTTTTGATGGCATGTGTTCAGAATTGCTCCAAAAACACTTTGGTTTATTGGAGGCAAATGTTTTCCATTCTCCCCACATCAAATCCTAACTGCCTCTTGGAGCATCATCTTTATTAATACCAACACTAGCAGATGTAAAACAGTAAGTGCTTGTGCTTCATCGAAAATACTGTAAATTGTTGTATGTGGTTAGTCTGAGGACTGCCAGCTTACACTAATAATAATGCATTCTTATTGCCCTTTGAGGTACTTATGAACTCTTCACAAAGGTTACGGAATATATACCTTACTCAAAGAAATTAATGGCTATAGCAATCATTTTTATTTGGAATCTTCCGAAGGCGTCGCTGAGTTAATCTTAAGCATTTACCAGATAGCTACCCAGTCACAAGACTGCTGTGACCTAACTCAGTTATTTCCTGAATGTGAGATCTACACACGGAACCAGCTCTCCCAAATGTTCTTCCGTGAGTTTTCATTTAGAATTAATTTCTCCTGGGAAGTGACAGAATTGGGGGAAGTATATGACAACATCAGATTTATTAAAACAAAGAACTTAGACGCTCTTCCTTGAAATTGCTGTCTTCAGAACCTCTAATTGAAAAGGAATATCTAATGTAATGTATTCTGCAAATGTAGCAGAAAGATGAGAGGGCTAACAGAAGGGTGTTGGGAGAAGGCTAATGAAAAAACTGAGAATGAGTAAGGAGTAATGAGGACAACTAAGATGGCTTATTTACTGCGAGTGCATTAGGTGCTGATTCAGACTCTTCAGTCCCAAATGAGACACAATTCCTGAAGAAACAAGTGATAAATTTACCTGAGGAAAGAGTAAAGGGGCAGGATATGGGGCAATAATTGTGACGAGCTCTAGCACCAAGTGTATTCGGATCATGAGACAAGAAACATCAGTTAAGAATAAAATTAAGGGATACACTGAAGAATGCAGCATGACACAGAACCAGAGCCAGCACTGGCCATGTTGATACAGTGTTTTGGCAGGGTAATTGTGTACCTAAATACAGTCTTGTGCTGATACGACTATACTACTTCTGGGACTGAAGATACCCTCAGCACCCAAAACTACACCCTTCTGTCTGAGTGTTCAAGCTCACCTGGGGTTGCACTGCCCCATGCAGACGATTCTGTGACAATGGGAATTGGATCCAATGAATGCTAACATGAATCTCAAGTTCCAACACTTATCATAAGAAACAAACATCGTGTTTGCCAAACATATTGGTATTTCCTTTGTAGGAAAAGTGTTTAAGTTACATGGGTGAAATTAGCACAGGAAAAAGCACTTGTTGAAAAAGAAGAGCATACTCAGACAGATATTTAATAACGTCATAGATAGCAATGTACAACAGTGAGCTGGCAGTCACCTTAGAGCTGTGAATTACAGAAAACAATTACTACTTTGCAGCCTGAGCTCATTACCCTCACTCCAGAATTCACCTTACCAACAATTTTTATAGAAGCAAAGGAAAATAAAGCTCCATTTAATTACAGCGTGCAGGCATTTCCATTAACTTTGATACCCAGTACAGAAAAAAAACAACTTGGCAAGCCCAAGCTGATGCTTGTCCTTATCAATTCTGTTTTTTCTCAGTTTAACAACACTTAAGAGGTAAAAACAATAGAAGATATACTGTGATCTTTACTCTGGTCAAGGTTCTCTTAGAGGAAAAGATTTAAACTGTAAAAGTACTATAAATGATCTGCAAATAAAATTATTTTTTATCTCTGGTATTTCTTTATGATGTAGATCTACAGTGATCACTGCTTTTATTTATTTTTTCATTCTCTTCAGTTTTACGTTAGATAAAACACAGGTTGTGGGGTTTTTTTCTGCAATATTGCTTGAAGATTCCTTGAATAAAGTAATTTTAATTGAGATTGCAAGGATGTCAAATGTTTCAGAAGAGAACCCTTCTCTGATGTATTTGTTAGGAATCTTAAATTACAAAAAGAAAATGAAGGATAAGGAGCAGCTAGGTGTTTTGCACGTGTAGATACGTGTCTACATGAAGTTAATATATAATGACAGACAGGGCATCCCAGTGATCTGAATGAAAATTCCTTGCCCTTGCAGGCATTCAGGTTTCAGTTTTGAGGAATGTCACAATTCAACTACCAGTAGTTCTAAGTTCCTAAACAGTTTTCTAGTAAAACAAAAATTCAAGGTCCAACACCGTTGAGACATACAAATTAGTAAGGGAAAGGGGAAATTCACTTCTGATATTCAATAGCAAACTTCATTGACTATTAAAAATTTTGCAGTGGGGCTAGCTTCATCCTACCTACTTCAGATAAGATTTGCTTCTGCCTCAGTGTTTAGTTCTATACGTGTCAAGAAGAATCTTAAAAACCATGTACATGCTGCAGAGTTTTTTTGTTTTTTTTCCTAAAGGTGCTAGATTGTGGATACGGGTTTACATTTGAAACCAACATGATTTAGTTCATACTGTATTTCAACCACAGAAGATGTAACTATAAGAACACGCATCTACTAGACTTTGCCTTTACAAACCTGGGGCTATAAAAGGGTTGTGGGGTTTTTTTGTTATTAATTTCAGTGACAGCAAAAAGCAGACCACGGATCAGCAAGTGACCATCTGAGGCTGGACTATGTCTTCTTGTAACTTATAGACATTGCCACAGTGTCATAGTGGAAGGTGGAACAGAATGACCCTGTGCCAAGGAAATATATATATTAAAATGTTTCATAAGAAACAAAACAAAACAAGATCCATATGATTCAGTTTAGACTCCTGGGTTTGTGTTTTCAGAATGCAGAACACATGAGAAAAAATCAGTTTGATTTTGACTGTCCTAAAGAGCATGAAAAGTTGTATGTCACCATCTCAATGTTAGCTTTGCTCTAGAGTTGATATATAATTCCAGAGCTTGACATCAGAGAACCTGAGACACTATAGAAGCTTTAAATACATAGACAAACTGCTGAGGCTGATCCTTCTAAACTTAAAACTGCCCAGGATTAGATTTTTCTTCTAGAAATACTCTGCAGGACATGAGCTAGAACTTTTGATTTGTGATGCAATGCAGAGATCAGGCAGATGATGTCGTGCACAGTGTGATTGGATTAAATTAATCACTTTTCTGTCTTCTCTTATGTGAAACTCTCTCAGCCACAGCTCAAGCCAACTTAGAGTTAACTTTCTTCTAGTGGTCGGTAGCTTTGCTTGATTCACACCCTCCCCGGTTTCATTAGCAGCAAGAATGAACTGCATTAATCTTTTGCTAGACTGGCAATTATAGTCCTGCTTCATGACCTATTCTTGCGGTGCTTAATAGCTGTACAAAATACAGGTAAAATCCTCCTCACTCACAACACTGTTTTTCACACCTGGCTTGATGGTTTATACTGAGAAAACAAGATGTGTAACAACAGAAAGTTAAACATTATGAAAGCATTTGTACAGCAAGTTCCTCCAGACTTCGTGGAGGGCTTATGCACACATCTTGGCAAAACCCTCTCATTTCCAGCAGCACTGGATGAAGCACAGGCCAGATCTAGGTCCAGGGGAATGCACAGAGTGCAAGCTGCTGCTAGGGGGATCCTGCAACCTCCTCCCTGTTCCAGCAAGCAGCCCAGCATTCAAGTGCGCAGAAACAAACCAACCGTCTGTTCCTGGCACTCTTACGGAAAATGTTATTTCAGAGTTGGATTTTGGCAAAAAGATAGTATAAACACTGCATGGCTTTGCAAAGGACACAGATTTTGGACCGAACAGGCAGGGGAAATCTCTGACCTAAGCTGTGAGTATGGATCCTGTTTTTGTAGAATACCATAAACCTCAAATTACTAGGCTAGTTGTGGATGCTTAAAATCTTTGAATAACCAAGAGGTAGAATGGGCATTTAAGAATTCAGTGGCCACTTCTGAATATTTTGGGCAGGCTTTTTTTTTCCAAAAGGGGAACCCAAATCATTTACATTTTTTGTGAAGTGGATGTCACCGCATATTTGTCATTCTTATGTATTTTAAACCATTTTCAAATGAAAGAACAAAAGCATTTGTGCTCTTACGAAAAGTACAAAATTACTCTAGCTAAATGGAAATATTTCTATTCATCTATAAATAAGAGATTTGTTTTAAAGCAGCATGCACCAAACAACCCTCCCATTACTTTCACATGAGAATGGAAGGCTGCAGGACTCGAATGTTCAGATTTTATAAGACCACAAGAACTTTGACTACAAGCAGAGAGACACACATACTTAAATCCCCTTCTCTGCTGACCTTTTGAAGGTATTCAATATCTTATGAAGAGTGAGATCAAAATGGCTTTATATGATTAAGTGCAAAAGGTGTTTTATGCTTTCCCCAGTGTGTTATGGAGGAGAAATTCCACTCCTTTTTTCATGCTCCAGTGTCATACCTGTGAATTCAGGTGACGGATATGCCATCTACTTCTTAGGCTCACCATGAACTCACACAGCTTTTCATCTGATAGGTCAATGATAAACCTTACGCTGCCGCTTGCCTACCAGAATATGTCGTTAACAGTTGGCTCAGTGGCAGGTTCTTGAGGGGTGGTTTTTTTGCGCACACAATGCATTTTCTCTCAGGTTTATGAGGTCAAATTCAGAGGAAGCATTCAGGGGGGTGGTAATGTAATGGAAGTGAATCAGCCGAATTACAGTATAGGATGAGAGAAACAGAACAAGGTGTACATAACTAAAAAAATATGTTTCATTTCAGAATCTCTTTTTTATGAGTATTTAAATGGTCTGGTGTTTTTAAATGCAAATATGGAAGGGTAAAAAAGTCCAGACAGACAAGGTTTTCTTTATGTCTCTCAGATACATGGATTTATTAAGGCTGTGTTCCTCAGGCACAATCTAGCTTCTGCAATAGTTGAAACACGGACTGATTGCAGGCCTGTAAAATAATACTGATGTGTAATTTTCCTAAAGGGAGAATGAAAAAAGTACTGTAGGATGAATAAGGTAGAAAGAAGCTGCAGCCTCTTTACATAAAAGTTGTATAAAAAATGGCATAGTTTGTAATCTCAGCATGGAGAAGAAGATGCAGACTTTTGGTTTTCGTATCTGGCAATACGCAGAAGTGGTGAAAAGTCTGTGGTAGACAGTGGTTCACAGAGACTACAGAACAGAAAATAATGGTCAGTGGCTAATAATGGAAAGTTAGAAAAGGCAGAATGAGAAGGCATAACCTAATTTCTTATGAGCGAGTGCTATCTCTGTTGAAATCTTGTGGTACGGGCAGATTGCCTGTAGAATCATGCTGAAATTATTAGCTTGGAGTTTTGTCCAAATGTCATTGGCTGAATTTGTTCCTCTTTCTTAAATATTACCTAAAATTCATTCAACATGTTCTGAATCATATAGGAAATAGTGTGCTTTAGGGTTTCTGACTTCCTAAGACTAAAAGGACGAAGAGTGAGCCCTCCTACAGAAATCACGGTTGAAGCTGTAGAGTGCCGATTTCCAAACTTGCTTAGAACACTACAACACTTACCATCATGACAGTGTTTCTAGATTATTAACTTTATGAAAATATAATCATCATGGTTGATATTTTCTATATCATGCTCGCTTCAAGATGAGACTTTTGGGTTTGTTTGGTTTTTTAATGTGTGTGTTTATGAAAAACAGTTTGGGAAGGCATACAGAAATAGTGTTGTTTGCTCATATTAAAAAAATCTTGCAATAATTATGTTGTAAAGCTACAACACACCATCATGCCTTGGAGCAAACAGCTAACATAGGCAAGGCAGGTATTCCTACGCCAAGTATTTGTCTTGTGTGGGCCTGTGAATCTGAACAGAGCATGGATTTGGAAGGTCAATAGGAACAGAAAGGGAGGAGCCAGGATAGGAAATTGAAAACGTGAGAGAGTGAATAAGTCTATAACCACAATATCCTAAAATTCATTTCTGATTTTCTATACGCTTCCAGTTAGGGAAAATCCTAATTAAATATATATAAAAAAATATATATTAAAAATATGTATGTATGTCTCTTCTCCTGTAACCATTCCACTCTGAGTGTAACGGCTTACTATTGCTATTTCATTGTTTTTGCTCAAATAACAGAGATCCACATTGTGAGATGTGAAAGTCCAAATCCAGCTAATTACCAAAGTTAAAGATCAAGATGGTTTCACATGATGCCAATACTATCTCTAAAGATTTTCTAAATGTACAAAAGCAAACCAGAAAGAAAACCCAACAACTATATGCAGAAAACATTAGGCTTGTAAGCCAAGCTTTCCAAGGTTAAGTAGTTTCAAATTTGACTGTGCAAAGACAAGGGAAAGGTTTCCTATTCAAAAGTTCTTTGATTATTCAGATAAAATGCAGTTTGAATCCAAGTTATACTAAGTTCTGGGTTGCCAAGTTTGGAGTGAGACTGTCAATCCAAATCAGTGTGTTCCCTGCCCAAGCTAAACCATGACTTTTATTACAGAGGCAAAGATTGATGTTGGCATTTTGTCACCAACCACTTGAGTAACAGCCTCTGTGTTATGTCTGGGGATACCTGCACTCACGAAAGTCTTGCAGATTTGATAGACCATTACTGAACTTCTGAAACTGAGCCTTTTGGAAAAAGTCTTACAACTGCCCGTGTTAAGGTAGGTTAAGGACTCTGGAATTCAATTAGCTGCTGAGTGGGATTGAACGTACCAAAATATTTGTTCTGTTGCTTTCACTTAGGCTAAAAATTTTTGCACTGTAGAACACTTCATTAGCATGTTTGTGATAAATTTTAGGAAGAAAAAGTACTTAAAGCCCAGCATGGGATCCTGGTGCCAAGGCAGACAAATAAATAGAATTTTGAGACAGAATACAATAAAGAATACTGCAAATATGATAAAGAATATTGCAGGCGAAGGCAAAACAAGTTGGCCAAGCTGAAAACATGCATGTGAACTGCATGAGAAACCTACAGTCATTTCAACAATGTATCCATGTAACAGAATTCTGAACTAAGCATCCCTAAAAAAAGACACCATGAATCTGCACTTAAACAGTAACTTTTTATGTCCCTTCTGAAGTATTACATACTCCTACACTACTTCTGAAGTATTATTAAAAAAATACTCTGCGAAAGCGCTAGCTTTCACAGAATGAACACCATAGATTTCAAACTTTATTTATATCATGTTTAAAAGACAAATGGACTCAGTATTTTGAGTAGAAATGCATTAAACATCAGTTCTTGTAGCAGTTATTCAGGAAAAATGTTTCATAGAGAACTTTTCCATAGGCAGCTGATGAAAGGGTATATAATGAGGTCATTTGAGGTCATTTGAGTATAAACCAAATAATAAGGCAATAGGATCCTTGTTAACAAAGACAGTATCTGGTAATTGAACGAAATCTTTGCCTGCAACATGCTAAAGTTACAGTTCACCTTGTGCCGATCTCCATGTTAGCTTTGGCATAGCTTTGCTTGACCGGCTGTTTCAAATCCCTCCATCTGTAAAATGGGAATATCAACACTCTTAGTGGCCTAATTGCCAGGGCTCCTCTGAGGACAAGCTAATGTCTGTGAAGTGCTCTGTAAACTCAGCTTGCTGTCAGGTATCCAGAGGTACACAGGCCTTATTCTAATACGCTGCTGAGGAAGAAATTAAAACTACAGGGACTTGAAAAGACCTAGCAATGATTGTGAATACAATGCCGATTAGTTTGCAACATGATTTGTCACTGAAAAACTGTCCTTTGAAATCTTGTGCTGCTTAGATTTAGTCTTTCCACAGGATCTGGTGATTCCTAATCAAGGCTAGAATATTTTTTTCTATAGTTTTATATAATGTCTGTTTTTACTGGTTATATCCAAAATCCACTACAAATCTGCTGATAAAGCTCAGCACAAACCTAACTATTTTCAAAGCACTTTTTCCATTTCAGACGTGGAGAACTGACTCCTTGCCATCAGCCTTGTTATAGGCCTTTTAAAAATAAAGCCAACAACTTCCCCATCCATATTCTCTAACATGAATGAACTACCTATCCTGAATTGTTTTGGTGATCTCAGGTACCCCCTTATCAGTCAAACCACAACCCCCAGAGATTTAGCGTGCATTTAAACTGAGAGAGGATGTAGTAAGTGTTGCAAGATTTATAAAGGTGTTAACACTTCCATACTACAAGACTTACGGGTGATACAACAGATCTCGCACTAATGAAGAATTTCAGCTAATGGAATACATGAATTTGTATTCCTTCAAAAGTCTGACTGACCTTGTGTTGTTCTTCATATTCTTAGGATGTAAACTCCTCTGAGGCAGGAATTGGGATTTTGTTCTGTCTTCGTACAGGACCTAACAAAATGAAATCCTGATGGGTGGCTTGAATTTGAATGTCTGGAGAGCAATCGTTCATAGTTTTTATCAGCTTAGTAACAAATGTATCATTTATGTGAGAAATAAATTCTCATTCTATTTTTAATTTTTTAATGTATTACCTTTCTTGTATAGATCCACAGATTGTTTTCTGCAAAAAATACAAATAGTAATATCCAGGATATGGAATACACTATTCCTATGGAATTTTTTCTTAGGCATTAAAATTGATCATGTTCCTTGTCTTTTATTTCACATATATGCCAATCATAATGAGTTTTTTAAAATGTTGTTTAGCTTTTACTTATTATATCAGTTAGAATTCATAACCTCCAAGCCCTCCCAACTGGTATTACTGGGAAAAGTGTAACAATCACTGTTTTCTGAGAAGGTGTAATTGGCTTTGAATCAAAGCAGCAGGAATTTTTGCCAGCAGTGGTTTGGGTTTTTTTAATATACTCAGCCTTCCAAAGAGTTTTTACAGCTGCATATACTGCAGCATAAATTCTGTGAGTCTTCACTGAGATTTTAAACTTTTCTGTTTAACATGACATTGATTCTTGCTCTGAGCTTATTGTCAGGGACCACGTCAAGAAAAATTTTCTGAAGATCACTTGCAGAACTACGGGGAAAACAGAGAGCAACCTGCACCTACACAGTCTTAGCATTACAGAAACCAGAACAGGTGATCACAGAAAATTTCTCCCAGTTAGAGATATCTCCAAATGGCAGAACGCTAGAGCACGCACTGGTACTCAGCAACTCCTTGTAGCCATTACCAGGCATGACCTATAGAAAAACGGTGTACGTAGGTGTCAGTAGGTCTCACTCGTCTTCAGTGACAACATATAGATACTGGAAGTACAGGTTAGAGTAATTCTATGAGGTTGCCAATTTTTGGCAGAGGACCAGCCGACCTAACCTCACAAAACTATAATATATTATAAAGACAGCTAAACGTATCATGTCACACATTCCCGTCTCTCTTCCAATTACATTCTATGGAAAACCTAATGCGCAGTATAAAAGCTATTCTCAACTTGCAAAATAAATCCAGAGCAATAAGGATTTATCTTCAACATTTTCTGCTCTAGTATCTCCTGTGTTTTGAGTTTTGCTGGTAGGATTTCAATTCAAAACAGCAAGTCGTGCATCTCATTCAACACTTCAACTGGCCTTCCAGTAGTACCCACAACATACATTCGTGCATCGGTTTGATAGCAAATGTGAAATTTTGCACATGAAAACAGGCTGAGAATTTAGCTTATACATTCAGTTTATAAGAAATGTAAACAGCCTCATTAAGTCTGTTTACCAGATTTATTTACCATCGACCAGGTTCTGCAGATTCATTGGTCTTCTGAGAACACTATTCCAAAATTTAATCTTTACTTGGATGCTGTTTCCTAGTTCACAGTAGGAGAGCAAATTGAGCATGGGCATACACAGAAAAAAGTGGGAGGCAAACACCTGCTGGAAAGAAATGTTCACAGGGAAGTGCACAGGATGATAAACAACTCTGTTGGAAGCATCCACTAGATATTACTAATCTTGGAGTAAGTAAATGGTAAGGAGGAGCAGTACTGCTGATGCTCCTCAGCCTCCAGCCTTTTAAAGAGAGAGCCACGAGTGGGAAAGGTGTACCTGGCCTGCAGAGATCAATGGAGAGACGAAACAATCTGCTTCTCCTGAGTGCAGTGGCAGAACTTGGCTCAGCTGATATTTCCTTTCTGTATGTGAGAACTGGACATTACACAGAGGTCATTTAAATGCAAGGTCCCTAGTACACAATGGAATGCAAAACCTCTAACACATACCCTCTAGGGTTCCCTGATTTTCCTCGGTATAAAAGAGAACAGAAACTCTTGGAAGAGAAAGCAGAACTGAGGAATTTGCTGAGGCTTTTTGGTAGTATTTTACTCCAAGGTATGATTTGTTAATTGTTATTTCTCTGTTTAGACATCCTCAAGGTATTGTTAAAGACATTTGCAGTTACAGGTGAATAAACAAGTAAAAGAAGAAAATAAATAAAAGCAAAAAAAGGACCAATTTTTGGGACAAACTCAAACCCTTTGGCTCATTCTCCTCTTAATTACACTAATCTTACAGCAGACAAAATGCCAGTACTTAAAGTGGAATTACATTTTTAATCACGAAAAGACTTTCCCATAGTGTCTAGACACTCTCCTGTGCTTTTTGGAAGGCTCTGAACACAAACTGTACATCTTGTTCCTTGTTCAATAATGGACAAAATACAGCCCTTCATAATAAAAAGACCTCTGCAACCCCACGCACGTTAAAACGAAGATGGTGGCATAGCAGTCTGGGCTCATCTTCCATAAGAATCTATCCATAATTTTGACCAAAATATCTTATATCTTCTTGTGAACTTTGGGAAAGCTCTATTAAAAAAAAAAATAAATCCAATAGCACTCTGCACTTTTGCACTTCAACTGGACTGAAGACAGAAACACAACGAAGAGGCATTTCTATTCTCCGCATCCCAAAGTAGCAGGAGTATTCCAGAAGTGCTTCTAGCTATTTCCATTCTGTTCAGTTCACTTTCACTGACCATGTGCATTCAAAGAAGCATCAGGCCAAAATTCCATTCTCAGTGGTTATTAACATTTGATTATAACTTTTTCTGTTGTTAAACAAATTCTTTTTAGCAGCTTATTAAGCTTATAGATGAAAGACGTAAAACAATCAAATCATAAATCCCTGCCATACATCACAGACGATTATAAATCAAAGCTGACAACAACAAAACCCCAAACTTCTATCATGAGCCAACAGAAATCATTAAACTAAAACAAAAAAATGGATCTAATTTATTTCATGAATTCAAGAAGAAAAAGAAGAAACTTGTAGCCAGCAACACTACCCCAGTCTCACAATTAGTACAAATATTAAAAAGAAGGATGATACTAGATAGAAAGCAAATCTCATTTGCAAAAAAGAAATCACCTATGAATCTTGATTAAAAATTATTGCCACAATTGTCTTTTCTTCCTGTCCCTATAATGGATTTCTAAGCTAAAAAGGAGTTTAGAAATTGGCTGCCTCAGCAGTCATAGAGGTGATTGAAGGTCTTACTTGGGGGCAGAATAAATCAGTAGATGACCAGGGAAGTGTCCTTGACTCTCTTTCCTTCTGCATACACTTCTTCATTTTCCCCTTTTTTAGTGGGACATAAAAAGCAGATTAATTAAAATCAAAGGCCATGAAGAATCACATTTATTTCTAAATTATTAGATTCAATAGCAGTAGATTGGCTGTCAATTAAAAAAATTCCACCTGCTTTATATCTTAAGGTAAATAGGATAGGGAAAGGTAGGAGATTTTGTAGGTTTCAAAGCCCAGGTCACTGAATCAAGCTTCCTGGGCTTCACCACAGGATTGATAACCCCCTCAGTCTCTTTTACTAAGTCAAGATTTTTTTAGACTCTTCTCACATAATAGGCTTAATTTTCTCTGCTCACCCTACCTTTTCCTGCACTGGTGTTCTCAAGGTTAATGCAACAGATGAACTGCAGAAATTCTAAGTGTTCTACCAGTTCTCTGCTGAAAATAAGCGAAAATTAAGAAATAATGAGAGTATACCATAAATAGGTCACTAATTGGTATGCTTCTCTAACAAAGCCATACTTTTCAATACACTGAATGCAGTGGACTTTATTTCTACAGCTGTGTGATCAGAATAAGCCCCAAACTTCTTGGCAAACCTGGGAGACCTGAAGCGAAACCTACTGCACTGCATTAGTCCTCTGACTAGCATATAATACACGAGAGAGATTCCGGAGTGAACCTTACACTGACATTTTCAAAGGGATATAACAAATTGCAAGTTTCTTCCCAGAAGGTGTTTGGTCAAAGTATGAAGATACTGTTCAAAATATTTACTCTGGCTTTACCAGAATTTGTTTTATCAAATGCTTACTCAGAATGTCAAGGGCAGTGGTATTTAGTGGTAAGCCTGCAGCCTCTTCGTATACAAAACGTACTCATTTCGAGCAAGCAAACGAGAGGAAATATTAGCTGAGTTCACTGTACGGTTTTACGGGAAATAACAATAGAGTGCAAACTTAGATGCCTGTATTCTTTATGAGACCTCAAACATTCTTTGTTTAGATCAATAAAGCAAGAGCATTCAAACAAAATGTGTAAGGCACAGATGAAATGGCCAAGGAAGATTTTTTGCATTTTTCAGTAGTCTCAGATTAACTACTGATGTTTTAGTAAGCTCACCGAAATCAAAGGGACCTACTAGAGATAATGGTGCTGTTTAGCACAAATAGTTTGGTACTGGATCCTTAGTTCAAAGAACTAGATGGTCTGGTGCCTGCCTCAAAACAGCAATTTAACCTGGCATGATTTAGCTAACTGCACACTTAAAGAGAAAGGTGAGGATATATAAAAACCTATACCTTTATTAAGAAATGAATCTACTTCATTTCTTATGAAAGGAGTGGATGAAGGCTGTTCACCAAAAATGCACAAACATACCCGTTCTTTATTATCCCAAAGCGCCCCTTCTGCCTGCTGTTCACTTGCCTCAGACAGGCACACTACTGGCCTCAGTTCACTGTATGATGGAAAAGGTTCCTCGCTCTGCGCGCCGTGATTTCTGCCTGTTTATTAGCTGAGCATATGAATGCAGGTCCGAAGGAAGAACTGTGGCCTGCAGTCCCGAGGTTTTGAGAAAGACTATGATGCAAAAATTCACTTCACAACCTATTAAATAATATGCTTGAATTCATAGTTACACGAAGAATTAGAGGAGAATTTCATATCAAAAAATAATTTCTTCTCCAGAAGGGAACACAATTAAGGCTGAACTGGTCATAAATAAGATACTTGCATTAAAGAAAGCTGGAGATGGACTTTTTGCAAGGGAGCATAGTGATAGGACAAGGGGTAATGGCTACAAACTGAAAGAGGGTAGATTTAGATTAGATATAAGGAAGAAGTTCTTTACTATGAGGATGGTGAGGCACTGGAACAGGTTGCCCAGAGAAGCTGTGGATGCCCCCCTCCCTGGAAATGTTCAAGGCCAGGTTGGATGGGGCTTTGAAGCAACCTGGTCTAGTGAAAGGTGTCTCTGCTCATGGCAGGGGGATTGGAACCAGATGATCTTTAAGGTCCCTTCCAACCCAAACCGTTCTATGATTCTCTGATTCTCTGATTGAATTTGAAATACCTAGTACAGTGGTCCTGCAGAACACAGCAAGAGTGAAGTGCAGTTTCACAAGCTGCTCAGAAATTCTTCCCTTCCCACTTTTTATTTTACATCTAAAGGCTTGCTGCTCACAAGATTTGCTTTGACTTTTTTCTTCCTCACCAAGGTGCCTTGTGTCAAAGGGAACTTGGTTAGAAATTGCTGAGTACCGTTTCAGCTGAACCTGAAATTCCCTGTCTACAGGGGTGGAATCCGAGTCACAGAAGATTCAGCTTTGGCATTCCCCAGATATGGCCTGACTTGTGAACTTTAACAGATTTTCAAATCCATTAAAAATGTCGCCAACTTGGAGAATGTTTGCTGATTACACAGCTTGTTACATAGGTTTACTTCGGTTCTCCTGGCCACTATTATCAAACATTCCCTTTAACTTGTCTGTCATACGAAGCTAGAGTATTGTCTTTCCTTTTACATATTGTCTCATAAGGAATGAGACAATAAAAATACTTGCAGTAAATCTGTTTTCCATCTCTGATAGTCCCTGCTTATTAGTATTTCTTCAGAAACTGAGTAATTTATTATCCGCCGTCTTTGATTTGTTGTTTATGCATTCCACATTTGAACAAAGCAAAATATTATTTAAGGACCTGATCTGAAGCCTGCCTACTGAAGTGAGTAGGAGTCTTCCTGTTGTTGAGATCAGGCCCTCAAGGATAGCTGGCTACGACAGAATTATCACAGTGAGAAAAAGAAACTCCTCTAAGCAAATCAGGCTGGACTTACTGCATTAATAACCCAGTATTTAATTTTGTGAATTTCCTGGAAGGAAAAGACCTTCAAATACACAAAGTTCTCTGGATGCCAATTATTCCCTCCGCTTTTTCAGCTACAGGACATAACTGGAAATGGAAAAATATTGAGAATTAATCACGTGGGATTAAGCCATTCCATCAGCAACATTTGCCAGCAAATTCTGCAGAAAGCCAAAGTTTAAAGATGGCTTGTGCAACTGTAAGTTCTAGTGCTACTGTCGTTATTAGGATGTGTGAAATTACAACAGGGAATTTATCTATATTTCCTTATCATATTTGGTTATATCATGAGAGGAACATTAGTCACTAAAATCAGCAGGGATTAAACCTTTTAAACATATGAAAAGCCTCACTGAATTTCCTGGAATTTAATTTATTTCTGCAAATACACACATTAATTAACCTATTTGTTTAGGCAGAGCAAATGCAGTCATTCAGTTTCAAATTACTCCTAGAGGGAATTTGCTCTGAATCTACGATGTTTTTCTTATGCGGAATCTTATACCTGCACAAAAAAAGTGGCATGACCATTTTCTGAAATGAAAAAGACCACTTTGGTTAAAATACCAATATTCTTTTTCCTCTCGGGGTCTACTAGGCCATAATGACAAAGTTGAACAGATTCCTAAACAGGAGATCATTTCCTCTTAACAGAGGGAAAAAATCCGGTGAACATCAATTTATTTCTAAGTGCCATTGAAGTAACCCTGAATATTAGATTGCTAAAAAATGATTACTAATGATCAGCATGAGTTCACTATCAGTACTGCCTCCACGGTGAAGTGAGGAGTGGCCCATAACCACTGGGGATGAAAGGCCTGTTAAAAAGCTGGATCTGGCTTCCACAGCAGGAACTGGACAGATGAATACTTTCTCAGACTGAACTGAGACCCATTTCCATCAAGTAAAGAGAGACACCTTGTACCTGCCTTCTCACAGAGCTTTACGTGGGGGACCAGACCAAAGTATCACCCTTTCAACAATCAGCTACCATTTCATATACAGAACAGATAGCAAGCTTTATCCGTGTTGAATTGCTCAAGCTGTGACTAAGCCCACAGCAATGAGTTGCCTTGCTCCTGGCAGGCTGCCACATCCACTGATTTCACTTGAGAAAAGTTACAGTAAAAAAGGAGGAGGCTGGACTGGTGCCCATAACCCTCTTTAGCAGAGTCAAAACACTTTGGCCTACATTTTCAGGCACACACAGCCTCAACCTATATGTGCACAGAACTGGAGAAGAGTATACAAAACCAGGGTTTGTATTGCAGGGCTTGCGAGTGTGCGCTCAACAGCGTGCATGCCAGACGAATCGTGCATGTGCAAAATAGATGTAACAAGCGTAATGGATTTATGTATAAAAATATTTGGATCTGAGCAAATCTTAATTGAGAAAGAAGAGAGGGAACAAGTAATCTACATTGCAACAGCAAAGCACACAAGGCTGACGCACTTGGCTTGTCATTGGGCTGGCAAATGAGAGACAGTCAAAAGAAAAGGGCAGTAGGGAATTTCATTTGGAGTTCAGACTGTAAAAGGTCTTTTACAGACAAGAATGGCAGAACTTCCAGTTAAATAAAGGCACTTTCATCTGTAATGTTGATGCTTTTAATTCTACCAAGAACAGTCTCTTCCTTTTCCCCACCAAAGAGAATTTGATAGTCACTCCGCGTCATTAACATCTCTACAAGACACCCATAACTGCAAAATGATACAGAGAAAAACGCAGAACATCTGTTCACTATCTCCTTCACTTCTGTCTCAGACACACATCTTTCTAGGGACACGAACAATTATAATTTTATTATCTTTAATGTCTTCCTCGTCAAATTTCATTCCACTGTCTGTCCCAGCTGAGGTATATTGGGCAATAACATTAGAAGCTCTTTTAAATCCTGCTGTTATTTCAGCCCAAATTGATTTATTATGGATCCTGAGCTGACAAGTGTACTATTTCCCATTCCACAAATGTATTGTTACCAAAAACTCTGTCTCTACCTTACTTCATATTCTGTTATTTCAGAATATAATCTGAATCTATCCAGGTCTGTAGAATACGAGTTTTTATAGTTTCTGCAACTAAATCCTTGTTTGTTTAGTTTTTAATGGAAATTTCAATTTTCAGGGATTTTAATTTAAAAACATTTTTATTTATATGCTGTTTTCATAAAAACCAACAAACACTGGAACAGATTCCATCTCTGTAAGAAGAGAGATAATGTCATATATGGTGCCTTACCTCAGTTTGACCTTAATTCAAAAAACCACTTCTACTCAGAACAGTACATTGGCCACATGTTGAACATTAGGCATACGGCTAAGCCCCACTGAAGATGAAATACATGGGTCATCTGAGACAGAGATGTTTCACAGCAATCATATATAAAACTTGTTAACAGAAAACATTATGGCAGAGAAACTTTAATGCATCAGATAATGCACATCTAAAATAATAGAAGTTTAATTAATCCATTCTTGTCTTTTCTCATACCAAGAAAAAGTTATAAATACCACAGGCCACCTCTAAAGACTTCAACTTAGTGTTCGTCACTGTTCTAAGGCAAACAAGCTAGCATAACTTACAAAGAAAATACAGAAAACTTTCTATAAATCAGCAGTTTGCTATTACCCGCAACAGCTGTGGCCACCATATTTCCAGAGAACACATGACAGATGATATGAAACAATGATTTTTACAAACAAAAAATCATGAGGCGCTACTATTGCATAATGAAAAAAATGAAAAGAATATCCAATGATACTGAAAGACAGCAAAGCTGAACAGATGGAATTAAAAGCATATTAACTCATGAAAGAGAAAAAAATTAACCGATTATACTCATCAATATCGGATATTACTGAGAGCAACATCACACAAAAGGAAATGAGTAATTGTATGGAAAATTACAATATCTGCATTTGAGACAGTTGAAAATACTGTAAAGGAGTATTGTCATTATACTGGGTCACAATCCAACTAGTGTGTGTATCAAGAACAAAATTCTCATGTAAAGAAATTATTCTATAAAAACATTAAATTTTCATGTACCTGTTTCAAAAGTATTTAGTTCTGCCCCTTATCAGACTTAACTTCATGAATTGATCAAATACGAAATTTTCTGTGTAATTACCTACAGTTTTAAAATCAGTAATTAACCACCGTTTTCATCTTTTTGTTTGTGGCAATTTAAACAGTTAAACGAAGTCATGACCTGATATGATGTTATGGTGCCACCTGGTGATGTTACACCAGAAGTGCCTCTAACACGTACAAGGAGCCAAAAATGAGCCCGGGGCGGGGGGGAGGAAAGGAGACTGTTTCTATGCGATTGCGAGAAATTGCAAGACATTCCAAGACGGCGTCTGGTGACAAAGAGGAGTATGTGGCTATCGACTGACAAAGGAACATTCAGCATTTTAAGATTACATTAACAGGGCATGAGAGAGCATAAAGAACTGCAGCAAAAAACAACTGCTTTCCTCAACGCAGATCCAATTACAGACATATGAGTTAATTCCACTGGAGTCAGCAGAGTTACTGAAGATTAATATGGAAGTAATGAAGATCAGATTTTGGCCTGCAGGCTGTTATAAATCTCAGCTTATGGTATTCCCTTAAAACAATGATAATCTAAAGTAGTGTTGATAAATAACTTGGTTATTCTTTGCTTTTTGACACTGTTTTGTTCGCTTCCACTAGCTCCTTTTTGTCCCTAAGACGCTTTGAGTGTATATAAACTAGAGCGCACACACACACACACTTAGCTATTTTAATACAGGCTTTAGGTGATAGTTTTCCTTTTTCTTTGTCCCTTTTTGAAGGCAAAGATAGAAATGCCCATTCATATTTAAGACCTTTTTGCAATACGAAATGTATGTCCTCTTGCTTTTAAGGCCAAATCCAAAATTGTTTTAAATCTAAATCTCTCTTACTGTTTCAGCTTCTTTCTAAATTGCCTGATAGTTCCTTTTGAATAAGTAAGCCTGGTTGAAGAAACACTTGCTAGTGAATTCGTAAGATTCTGCCAATAATGGTATTACAGAAATACAGCTGATTTTTTGCCTCATAACATTTAAATTTGCAATGTATCATGCTGCACTCCTATTCACTCAACACTCTTGCCATAACAAAAGTTCCAGTGGTAAGACATCCAACTGCAGACAACTAAGAAACTGTAAATACAAAGCTTCTTTAGAAATCTACCCCTTACCTTTGACGTCAGATGGTATTACAACTTACCTACTACTACGTAGGATTATTTTGCTCCAGAAGCATTTAGAGAACGTGTATCTCTCAAACTCCAGGAACATACTGTGTTGCTCGGGTTTTTGTTACAGGAGATGAACGTAAATCAAAGAAATAAAGGGAGTTAGGACAACTGCATACATTTGTATCTGCAGTATTCTGCAAGAATTCTCCTTTAACTGTGGATAGGAGTATCCTTCACAGGGTGCTCCTGATTTCTTTTTCAACGTCTGACTGCAAGCCCAAGTGTCTCTTCAACTGCTTTGTGACATTCAGGTCAGGGAGGACACAGGGAAACAACACACTGAGCACATTCCAAGGCAACTGAGGTCTTCCTTTGAGTGAGGAGGATGATCTAATTGTGGAATGACACACAGTCTCAGGAAGGAAAGAATTTTAGCTAATAGAAATTTTAAACCATAGAAAAAGAACACTGATGTCAAAGGGAACTGACCTATGTCATCAGCACCAGATCGTTTTTGTCTGAATAATCTGATCCAGAATCTTGCAACCTGGTATTTTACAATACATACTAATCGTGACATAAAAACATATCTCACAAGGATTTCAAGATTAAATGTGTGTCTCAAAAGAAATAAAAAACTATCAGGCTGACATTTCAATGAATAGGAACTAATTTTAACATAGTCTCTCTTAATGCCAACATCTTGCAAATTGTTTGAATCAATGAATACATCTAACAATCTGCTCAAAATGAAAAAGATTGGGGCTTGAATCTCTTCTTACTCAATCAACTGAATATCAGGATTGATTTATGCTAATTTTAACTTGGGTAAGTAAATCAAAGGGAATTCAGGCTCTAATTCCTTTATCTAAATAGAAACCAGTAGGAGCAAGTATTAAAATGCTATAAACATCACTGAATATGATCATTGTAAAAAATATTTTAAAAATAAATGTTGTTAATAACATGTAAGTTTCATTTTCACTATGCTATCTTAGGCAAGTCTGTCCTGTATACCTTGAAAATTTCCATTGACACTTTTAATGTCCAGCCATACTGCTAGATAAAATATTTCTTCTTGATGCATACTGTGTAAATTTGAACAGCAAGCTACATTGCAAGCTCACCATACATAAGAGGTTCTGAGGTAGATAAGCATCATCATCCCTACGGAAGTGGTAAAAAGATTCATTTATCTACTTTAACAATTTTTTCAATAAGAATAACACATTTCACCCTTTGAAAGATTTAACTTTACAGTAATTGGAATAATGACCAGAAAGGAAATTAGTATGTGCTTAGCCCAAAAATTCTCAAAGCACAACAGAATGCGTCAAAAGTTTTAATTGTGATGACTTTGATACAGAAGCCATGTAAGTGACAGAGCCCTTCTATTGACTGTTAGAACAGCAATACACATATGATTGTCTTCAGGCCCCAGTACCTAAACAATACTGGAATTTAAAAAAAAAAAAAAAAAAAAAAAGAAAAAAAAAAAAGATCTAGCTGATTTCCAGCTGGAGAGGGAAGAGAAATATCGAGCTGCATTCATGCATTTTATGGGAAAGATTGCATAGCTGGTTTAGAAAGAAAATGTCTTTTCACGTCCTTAGTAGTAGTTCTGTGCTTCTTTAACTTCTTCATGAGTTACTGACGATTATATCCTTCCATTCAACATTATCAGCCCATAGAATGAGTAAAATGCAAGACCCCCTTTGAGAATAAGGACACAGTTTTAACACTTATCTTGGGAAGAAATGAATCATGTATGCAGTTATCATATACAAAAGGCAAATATTTCAAGTTTCATAAGGACATGACAATCCATAAAATACTGGTTGAAGGTAAGCACCAAACCCAGCAACTGCCGTTTCAGTGACTGAAAGGCAAACCTGGGATGTGGTTGTCTTCAACACTGGGAGCTTGATCTTGACTGCAGTTCTTTCAGCTAAGATAATTTCCACGCAAGATCCCCAGCTGTACAACACAGTGATAGAGGCATGTCATTATTTAAGGCCCATGCTTTCTTTCAAATATGTTGGAAAAGTCACCAAAGCTAATCTTTCTGTCAATCTTCTTTTCTTTTTTTTTTGCACGTTTAAGAGCAGTATTAAATATTCATAAATATAAAAAATACGTGGAAATACCTTTAATAATATTCTGATTCTGTGTGTTTAAAAAAAGAAAAGAAAAGAAAAGGAAAGAAAAAAAAAACCCCACAACCCAACAACCAACCATCTTCGCCAGAGTGCTTGGCCAGCAGTGAAGATAAAAATGTGACTGTTCCAAATATCCTGTAGACCACATGATGCTTCTGTCTCCTTCTGGATGAGAATTATTTCAGTACTTTCTGCTGAGCTCTAAGAAGCCATAATTAGAGGACAAAAGCCCCCAAAGTGCCTGAGATTCAGAAAGGCTGGACTGGCAAGTCATTTCTGATAACACTGGCTCACAGAAACATCTTCAGATTCTTATGTGGAAAGTACTGCAAAGGAAAGAAAAAGATTAAGAGATATAAACACATTTGTCATTATGCACAACGTTTTCCTTAAAGCACAAAAAGGAAGGTGCTGTGTAATGAATCTGAATCTCTTCTCTCACACCCTCAGGAAGATTTAAACATTCTGGAAGAAATTTCCATCTTCTGAAAATGTTAGCTCAGGGGGCCAAGCTCAGCACTGGATTAAATCAAGTATAAGTTGACCTATTTATTTGATACGCAGCACAGCTAAACATTTCCCAATTGCACTTTTGCTACGGCACAGCATTTGGGTTCCTAAACAAGTGAAATTAGGCAGATAAATTTGTTGTTTCTCTTGCTAGGACCAAGAGATCCTGATTGTTATATTCTTTCTATTTGCGCTATGATATAGGCAAGCAGCATGCCTTACTACTGCCATCAATTTTCTGAAAAACTCCCACACATCTTAGCAGGACAGTAAAAGACAATTTAAAGAGGGCATGCTGAAAGCTCACTTTCTCTACGTAGTAATCTCTGTTCAATGTCATGACGTTGCAAACCATATGTTTCTTTCTTGACTGAAATCAGAAGGGATTATTATGTATTTTTCTATGTAAATACTATCATTTTGATGCCTACACCAAAAGAAAACTTTAAAGGTTTGGAGTATTTGAGAGGCTGAACAGTTCTGGATATACAGTTTGGGATTTTGTTTTACAAAAAGAATGTTCTAACTTAATCACAGCTATTTGATTTTAAACAGGAATTTGCTGAAGAAAGCTCTGTTGTATGTATTTGGAGGAGATAAAATTTTATGTTCGCAGTGGTCCCTAGGAACTTTGTATCTAGGAATTTATTCAATCTGGGTGACAGTAAAAGATATGATGTATAGCAGTCTGGCATACTAGCCTAAGTATTATGAAAGAAAGTGTACAGTGATGCAAAGACCATACCAGCACTAAGATTTTAGCAAAAAAGAATTATAAACCTTTTGTTCACAACTCAAGAAATGTCTAGAGCGCCATATTAATCCAAATTCTTGAAAATTTAAGTCCCACACAGGCAATATCTAGGAACTAAAAAATCTGCAGCATTGTATGTGAACACATTTTAGGCATGACTCCTTAAAAAAAAAAATCCATCCAAATCAACTTAACTGGAAATCTATTTATTGGAAATTTTTTTTATTTCTATCAGAGTGTCATTTTGGCCTTTGGAGATTAAGCTTTTTTACTAAGAAGCAGCTGAAGTATTCTGTGAAAAATACCGACAAAATTATTCCCTTCCACTGTTTTCTTGCTAAGCATCTCTTGCCAATTTGTCACAAGCTCTAATTTTAGTCCTTAAGAACCAGATAATTTGCATTTTGGGACAGGTCTTATGAGACACACATTTCCTATAAGAGAGCTTCTGTTACTTCAGCTTTAGGTAAGACTGGAGTCAGGACATCAACTGTTACATGGGTAAAGGCCCACAAAGGTTACAGAAATACTGCATTTCCAGTGACGTCTTTTTGTTTAATCTGTTGTTCCTCTGTCTCGTTCTGGCAGCTCCCAGGTGTTACTAATGCCATATTCTTCTCAAACTCCATTTCAAATGTGTTTCACCCTCAGGCATTCAAATAAGTTTAAACTTTCAGGATGATTTATAAAACAATTTCCCATTGAAAATGTAACCAGTCTTGTAGAACAGAACACTTAGCTAGTGCCACTTCAGAGTGCTAATACTTCCATTAAACTACAAGCAGCTTCTTAATGATAGCAATTTTGAGTGAAATAAACCTACTGGGATCAAATTTTCTGAACTAGTAACTGTCATTATCATTTACAGCTTACTCAAGCTTCCGGGATAACAGCCAAAAAGGTATATATCTTCTTCCCTGGTCAACGATTAGCAGTGTTTTCCTCTAGTCCTGAAAAAATTCCTCAACCACAGCAGTGCATATCAAGCAGACTTTACTGTATCTTCATTTGCTTGACAGCAGTACAAAGCTTGCAAAGGCTGTCTGTAGGAGATTAAACCTACACAGGGTCATTAAGTAAAGGTTTGAGAAATGAGTGATGAGATAGGGAAAAATCAGTCAACGTTCAGTGGATGAACTTTAGCTCATACAATGGCAAAGCCCGGATCATGGTGCCAAAATTAATGGCTGCTGTATATATTAAGTGCACGATAGTATGACAGCTTAAAAAAAACCAACATACTGAGCTGTGTGAAAAAAGTGCTTTGAAAACGGAGTGTACATTGTTATAGGAATCTGGCCTTCAAAGGTTTTCCACAAACAAGGTAAAGAAGGTATGCCTCCTCAGTAATTTCATACTTCATTTTAATGATGATGAGATTTTACAGCTGGATAGTTCATATTACGAGAGTTCTCAATGTTTGTCAGAAGTCAGGTAAGCATTGGTCCCATGTAACAGAGCAGGGAGAACAAAATGATCTATGGCTTAGCAGAGATCACTGGCTCAAGCAATGGCAGGGCCAGGGATAAAACCTAACTTCCTTGCATCCTAAATTTCTTACTCTTACAATGTGAAGAAGTGTTTTTTGTTGGGGGGAAAAGGCAAAGAACAGAATAAAAAATCCTTTACTACAAACAAAAATCATCTGGAGTCTGGTCAGTTAACTGACGTTTTCAAAAGGATCCCATACCAGCTGCCATTCTAGGATCAGATATTCAGAAACGTTGATTGCCCATAGCTTCACAGCAGTCTCTGAAAGCTGCAGTTGAACAGCATCTCCAATTGCTTACTAGCAATCATATTCAAAAGTAGCTATTGCTTTGGTTCCTGGGCGTTTAATTTTCACAGCTGCTGAGCATTTGAAAGTATAAGTCAATAGGCACTAAGGCTTCCTTGAATTTAAAGCCTGGAATGCATTCAACTGGGCACAAAAAGTGGAGATATGCAAAACCAAATGAAGTTATGACTGTCTCTGGACATTGATAGGTTGGTATTTCTTCTATATGTCTGCTGAAGATTTCAAAAGGGACAATTTTATTTAGATAAAAACATGTTTTCCTATCTTTTTACAATATTAAGAAGATAGTTCAGGCATAAGTTTACCACTGGCATATAGGGTTGCTGACCCACTATTAAGACACTTCTTAGGCTTTGCATGTCCTGCATTACATTACGTGGTCAAACTGCACAGCCTTGTCTTCAGTTTGGCTGCACACAGCCTATGGTTATCACTTAAGAGGACCATTACAGCCGAAGACACAGAAGAGAGGAAAATGAGAGGCCATGAATCGAGCTGGAGATAAATTCATAAAGATAAAAGAAAGCATTGTTTCATTAAATAAATAGGTAATGTGTCCAAGACTGTTATGAACTCAATGGGTTTTCTGTGGTGAGAGATCAGCTACAGGAATTGCACTCATCACATGCTAGCATGCATTGGGTACTATCCGAGAGCACTGGTTTAGTTTCAGTCCCCAATTAGACCTTGGTGTACCTGTTGTGGCATTAAAATTCAATGGGTCCCATTCCAAAAGTCAAATCACTGTCTTCCTTTAGAATGCAACATTTACACAGTATTTAAAAAATGACAGTAAGTGGCTCAAACCAGGAAGTTTGGTATTAACAAATATGTCAGTCTATGATGCATTGCATACAGCAAAAATATGACTAAGAATGTCCTCAAAAAATAAAATACCTTTACAGGCAAAAGGAACAGTAAACTGCAATAAGGGAGAGGTTATCAAGTCTTCCATACAGATTGGTTTGGATAAAAGTGGTCTCATGACCTTGTCACTTTCTTTTCCTGCAGCTGTTAACTCTGGCTGAAACAGAAACCAAATCAGAGAAACTACATGTTCCCTTCTCGGCTCTGAGACTTTTTCCATTTACACCCTCATTTTGCAATATAACTTCAAAGGTTAAAAACCATGTTGCTGAGTTAACAGTCAGAGGCTCTAAACCAGTGTTTCAGCTAGAAGGTGGAAGGAAACCCTTCTTTAGGTCATGTCACATCAAGAGCTCTTAAGCCTGAGGACTTCAGAGCTGAATCCTGTGACCCAGCTAACCTCCTGGACCTGAAAGGAGAGGGAAGTTACCATTTCCCTTGAAGCCAGGGATGGAAAAAAATCTGCATTAAGTATATACATCACTGCCTTGAACATCAAGGAGACATCTTGATAACTTGAGTTCACCATGTCACAGACACGGATCAAAGTATATGTGTTTAAACTGGGCAACTGCATGATCAGTCTTCCAATACGTGATAGCCTGGTCCTTTGAGATTATCAGTATTGTCAGCAATCCCCCCCCTCTATTTTCTCTACCTAATCTATAACAAGCTATTCACTTCAACCCTCTTTTTACTCATCTTCTTGCCCAGCCCCAGCACGCAGGTCTTTCCACTCATTTCCTCAGCTTCCCCAAACATCACAAGCTTGGAAAAGAAAAATAACTATGGCAGTCATTCCAATAGCTACAGTGGCAAATATTCCTCTCTGCTACTTTCCCAGGAAATGACTGGACTGCACAGCATCCTCAGTGTGGAATTCTCAGTCAGCAGTTTGCAAGCCTCTACAACACAGCGGTTAAGTCAGTCATGGCAAAGGAAACTTCTGGAACTACAGCTTCTGCTGAGTCTTCAGATCTGCCTTCAAGTCTTCACATTTAATCTCTGCTCTCTACCAGATTTGTAGGTACAGTACAGCCTTTTCATTGATTAAAGGAAACTACATGGCCCCAGCAGCTTCTGTATGGAGAACAGTATAAATTAGGAAATATATGTAAACAAAATATTAGAATACCTACTCAGCTGAGCTTCACCATAATGATGATACGTATCTTGTTCTAAAAGAGTTTCTGGTGATACACTTGATT
The DNA here is from genome assembly GCF_047370975.1 of Nipponia nippon. Lineage (NCBI taxonomy): Eukaryota > Metazoa > Chordata > Aves > Pelecaniformes > Threskiornithidae > Nipponia > Nipponia nippon. Next base: position 29,394,485 of record NW_028262413.1, on the reverse strand, counting down.
AGTCAAGGAATGCCTGATATGTTTCTAATGTATAAAAGACATTCAACATTGACTTTGTAGCATATCCTCTCGAGATGCTGATGTTTCTCAGGGTTCACAGGGATCATGTCCTCATGCTTTACTGTAGAATCATTTTGTTATAATGTCTTTCCTTCGAAATTTCACTTATGAAATAAACTGTTCTGTGTTCTGCAGGACACTTAAAAGTTCTTAAACACCATTAGCATTAAGATTATCAGTCCAAATTTTGATCTTAATTCTATCCTAATGTTTAGCCTTGTTTCCTATGAAAATACAGTTTATTCAATCAGTCTGACTGTGAGCTTTGTTAATGCTCCCCAGTAACTTCTGAATCCTTTGGCAGAATTCAACAACATGTGACTGAAAGATGACTAAGTTTCTGCCAATTTCCTGCAAACGGCAGCTGTGTAAAAAAGTCTCGAAGTGTTCCACTTCATAGAAGGATGCAAAATAATTCCACTCCTTTCCAGACATCAGAAAATCTACATAGATGAACCAGTCTTCACTCCTTAACTGCAGCAAAAGAATTGAAACTAAACTCCTTCTCATATATCAGCCAACTAATCTGGAGACACAAGTCTGCAGAAACTAGTAAGTAATTCCAACATTCCCAAAACAATTTACAATCATACTGTATACCTGCTTGCAGTCCAGACAAATGTCGGATTATTTATCTTCCCAGATGTTAGAATTTATCTGTTATTATCAATTATCACCAGACAAACAGCAACACTACCAACTTAACAACAATATGTATGAACAAAGATTATAAAAAAAACCTTTTCAGGTTATCAAGCATTTACTATTAGACATAGTTAACCCAGACCACTGAAATTTGGAGAGAAATTAGACCTCGGTTTTAGCTTCAGTCTACTCTGCCAGTGGATTCAAGATTCAAATATGAACTCCTCTCAATCTGGGAGTATCTTATTTTGCTGGCTGGTTCACTGTAATTTCTTAAAGAAGGTCTATCCTTGTATTACTTAAGTAACAGCCTTAACTATAAGTTTATGTGGAATGTTTTATTAATGTGTAAAAATGAAAAGTCATTGTCCTTTTCAAAAGGTCTCTTTAAACATGAAATATGCAAGAAAAACTGCATTAAGATAGCTGGCTTTTATCTATAGATTATTAGGAAGAAACTCAGCAACAAAAATAAAAAATATCAGTTACAAAAAAACCCCAATTAACAATGGATTGAAGAAAGACTGCAGTAATTAATCATTTTAATTGATTTTCTGCTACCAGCATGAACTGTACTACTGTAATGTCCTCTAGCTCTCACCTTCTCAACACAAAAGATCAATGTATTTCCATGTAAATTTGTAACATGTATACAATATTTACATACATTCCTATTCAGACAGCATGGATCCTTGCTATAGGCTTGAGAACAATGTGAATTTGAGCTTATAATAGATCAAAATATTTTCCTGAAGAAACCACACAAACAAAAGGGAAAAAAAAAAAAAAAAGAGATGATTAAAAGTCATTGAGCTCGTAGTCTTCAAATTAGGAGAGAACTGGAATATGCTGTAGAAAAGTAAACTGCATTAGGGTAAGAAGTCATCCTCTAGTCAGCTCTCTGGTAAAGTACTTACGTCTGACATTTCTTGTATTACACTACACAGTGATATCCTAAAAAAATACCTGAAAATATGCAAGAGATTATCTTTTCCTGAAAACAATACCTGAGAAAGTCTGGTGCTTTGGAAATCATGTTTTCAAAATCTGCAAATCCTAGCTTCCCATCACCATCCATGTCAGCTTCTTCTATCACTTTCTCACAAACTAGAGTGATTTCTTCTGCTGTTAGCTCTTCTCGGGTCAGCTTATTGAGGGTTTTTTCCAAGTCTGATTTACAAATGAAGTTATCTGTGTTAAAATCTAAACAATAAAAGAACCAAAGCAAAGATCACCAACAACTCTCGTACTTCTTTACTTCAAACAAAAAAGGCATACAAAAGCATCCCAATACAGTACCATAGATCTTAAAGGCATAGATTGCTTTAAGCTCTCTAGGAGCCATTTCACTGAGCACGGAGAACATATCCACAAAATCATTGAAGCTGAGGCTTCCCTCTCCATCTTCTGAGAAAGACTCCACGATCCTTTCCTTGAAGGGATTCTCCTGTGAAAAACAGATATATATTTATTTTTAAGTATTTGGAAGATCAAAAAACCTGTAGACTCCCTGTTAATAATGATGAGTATTTAATTCCATGGTTGGCTCTTTGAAGACAACTTTTTCCTTCCAAAATGCATCTAAAAATTTATATTTGCATGCTTTAGCAGAAAGTGTCAGCAGAACATGCTGCTGTATAGTACTTCTTGCCCAGATTTTCTCAGCTCCATTGCTACTCATTCTCTCTAAACTGGTGCTCATCTTGTTTCTCCTGTGTGGAACACATGCTTTATAAATGTTAGGGTAAAGGTACTAAGAGTGTGAAGATCATTTGCACATAACAGATTCCTGACAGGGTGTCAGACTGATACAGTCAGGAGAGTTACAGCTCCTACATTAAGAAAGTAGCACATCCGAACAGATGACAGGAGGGGAAGGAAACAGAGACTCAGGTGGAAAGCCAATGAAACAAGCAGGGTCTTTATGCTTTCTGGTGGCACTTGACTGAAGGCTGGAGGAACAAATATTATTTATGAAACCACCTAAAAAAGTAAATATCTGCATTCCACACCTGATTGATGTGGAACCATCAATCAACCATCAACCAAACCATGTCTGTTCATTAAGGATGCAGAGTCACAACCCAGTGGAATCTTGTAGAACTGTCTCTCATTTTCACTCTGATACGTATCAATGTCCAACCTCTGGCTGAACTGACTGCAAATTCCAGAGTTTTAAATGAAATTTCATCTCCGCAGGAGATGATCCTAAGATCCTTTTCTAGCACTCTACCAACCCAGCTGGTGTCAAGGCTACTCTGAATAAGACAATATTCTAAAACCATAAACACACAAGGAAGCGTAAGAAAAACTGCTTTAGTACTCTGAAGTCCACATAAATGTTTTCATAGTAACAAGACAACATCTTTCTCGTAGCTATATAAAAACCCAAGATGAATTTGTAGCTATGTCTATAAAAATGGGAAAATCAATTCAACTGACTACGAATAAAACACACAAACATCATTTGGGCTGTAAGCAGCATCTCATCAAAGCTGTTCTACAGATCTTATCTGAAGCCAAGACACCGATTAACATATTGATCTCCTAAAAATGTAAACAGCTTTGGTGGTGGCATATCATGTTCATTATTTTTAATATGCATGCAGCATTTTATATGGCTTTAAAAGAAGCAATATTGCAGAAGCTCAGAGCTCAAACATATATCCATTTAATTTTTTTTCTGTAAGTTTAATTAGCTAACAGGTATTGATAAACCATCCAATTATTTTAAATGAAATTTCATAAAACAGCTATATTTGAGAGGTAAATGACCAGGAAATGTTATTTTTAGGTTTATTTGTATTCTTTCTTGATAATTCACACAGAACATATGCATCTATAGAACACATTTTCTGCATACTTGTGGAGACTAAAAACAAAAAAAAAATACAAGTGGCATGTACAAAGCAGAGTCACACAAACAGATTGATGTTTTATACTTCTGTAGTATCCTTCATCTTAAAGGAACACAAAGTACCTTACAAGAATTGGGTTACTTACCACTAATATGCAGCTGCCTCTGAAGTGAAATTCAACAACTGTTAAATGGTGTGCAGCAGCTTACAGCAACAGCTGCAGATAAAGATGTTCAACTGTAATCACAGGGGGAACTTGGAAGCATAATGAAATTTGTCACCCACACAGAGATAACATTTAAGATTCAGTATTTTGAGGCTATGAAAAAATGTAAAAGTTTTAAGGATACTTGTTAAAAGACAAGCGTAACATACAAAAGCTTAATTTCTCTGAGAGGAACATGAGGTGTGACTGTGCACACGGATGTTTCAAAGAACATCCAGTTCCTGGAAAGCAGCCTTCCTTTTTTCTCCAGGTGATCAGTCAATGTGTAGATTCACACTACGGGATGACCCTTTGCAGTGTCTAGTTCTGGGATGCAGGTACAGAGAAGTGGTCAGACATTTGGGTACAAGACATGGACTGATCAAGGGTATACCACACTACATACATTTGGCAAGTTGTGTCACCTGGCAAATTTAAGAAGAGATTCCAGTGGCCATCCCAGCTGGAACTTTAAGATACTTTTTCACAGATGCTATACGGGCCGTTCACATCCTCAGAGAGCATACCTGATTCTATCAGGAGGTTTCTATTTAATAATAACAAAGCACTCGGGATACATCAACTATCTAATGAGATGTCTTGCAGTTTGAGCTCCAGGACTATTTCCATGGTAGAAATTAGTTGGAGTCTGCCAAAAGGCAAATATCCATCTAATGACAAACCATATAAGCGTGTGCGTCAGTCTTCTGAGGATGGGTGAGATTTGAGAAAGAGACATTGGAAGCATAATAATTCCCTGAGACCAGCAAGATTCAAAATTCAAAAAGTAACCTTGACCAGAGATTTTAGCACTACTAAATGCCAAGATGTCCCCAGGCTTTCTGGCTGAGATAATGGCCAGGAATAAGGCTGTTTTAATGGATAGGTGAAGTAGGGACCACAAAGCCATAGGCTCAAATAACAGCCCATTAAGGCAGTCAATACTAAATTCAAATTCTTCTTCAGGGTTCGATGACTGAAGTAATTCCACAATAGGGAGCATGCCTACAGATTTCAAAGGGTAGAAGACTAATGTGCTCACTGTGCTCTGAGCTGAAGATGTAAGGCTGAGCTCAGTGTTTGGGTGAAGACAAAACCAGGCCAAATAAAAATAAAAAAGAAATTAAATAGAGTAGAAAAAAAGGGATTCCTGAAAAGAAAAAGACAACAACAGGCTCATAAAAGCAGCAGGGCCACATCTCTTGAGAGTCTCAGAAAGAAAAACAACACCCCAGAATTAGCCAGATGGCTGAGAGAAAGTCATTGTAAAAGGATAGGTAATGATCACTCACATCATGTGCATGATGCATAGAGGAGGTATAGCAGAAGTGCATCTGTGTGTACTGCTAAGGCTAAAGTATCTGACCTGAGTGCTTGGTAATATGCCTGTTTGTGGTATGAATATACATACAGACGCTCAGTGGAAAACGATTCTATTGTTTCAAGTTGTTAGTTTATTAATAAGCTAAAGTAAGATTCAGTTGGGCTGAAATATGTGAAAAAGGCCCACTTTCTTCCTAAAAATCACATTAAATATTGTTGTATCTGTTAAACGTTTAATATTAGAGAATGCTAAATCATAGAATCATAGAATACCAGGTTGGAAGGGACCTCAAGGATCATCTGGTCCAACCTTTCTAGCACAATGTAGACGAGATGGCCCAGCACCATGTCCAGCTGAGTCTTAAATATAAGAGTGGATGAGAAAACATGTTAGAAAAATTATCTTTTTTATTTCTAAAATACTATATTGCTTTCTTTGGAACAAACCTCATCAGAACTAAGTGTCACAGCAACAGTTGTAAACTGACATCTTAGAGGCAGCATTGGGTAACAAACAGGGAGTACACAGATGCAAATATCCCTATCAGCAGTGAATATCAAACCCAGGACTTTCTGCATTAGAAATGCTAGGCATGATCTCTCTGACTGAATAAGTATATTGCAGTAGCATAAGATGAATTATCTATTTGGCAAATCAGAGATCTTGACAATACAGATGAATTAACAAGGAATTAAATGGACCTAAGCATACTTCTTAAGTAACTCTTGGCCAAATGGATCTCTAAAACGTAAATGAAAAATAAAATCTTTCCTCCTATTGATTTCTTTCCTTTAACTTTCTCATATTATGTGTCTTCAGGCAGTATATCTGTGGTTTACACAATGGAAAGTATTAGCTTACCTTCAGAGATACTTTTCACATCCTTTCTGTAATTTCATTACCTCTACTCTAAAGAGCACAGATTAAGGTTCCATCATATTTAAAGGAAAAGCCATGGGGGAAGGGAGTAAAGGGGAAAACAATACTGTTCCTTCCTAGATTGTCTTCCCTTAAGCATTAATTGTTTAAAAAAGAATCCTTTTAAAACTAGAAACTTACACTTGTCTGTTAAAAAGCTTTTTCTGTCCTCTCACAATAAAAATGAGAGGGGAGACAGAAACAATAAAGAACTGTTACAGCTAAAACTCTGCTGGTTTGCAGACTGATGCTGCTGTAGTGGCTTGAGATAATCCTCGTAAAAGTGCCACCCATCTTTTTAACAATCACTTTTTCTACTCAGATAATTGTGTTTCTATACATTTTTGAATGTCATGTAGCATCTATTCCAACATGCAGACCTAGAACACCATACAATAAAACATAACCATTAGTTTTCTAAGAAACTATTATAGGGTTTATTCCTGAGATTGCAGCTAAATCTTACCAAGTCACTTGTTATTTTCCCATGTCTTCTAGTTTCCATCACAGGCTCTAGGAAAGCACTGCATTGTCCTTTTGCCCTATCCGTTTTGCAGCTTGATGAACTTATTTAAAGCACTGCATCCTATTCTCATAAGCTGACTGCATTTTGGAAATAAGAGGTTGCAAGTAAAGCTGTAAGATAGGTCAAGATAACTAAGCTGGAGAGGCTAGACAGTCATTAGAAAATGGCTCTCAGTTTTATATCCACAGAAATATGATGATAATTTTCTCTTTTGTATTTGGACGTAAGTCCCCACCGACATTATAGAAGATATTTAAATGCACAAACCAGTCTGCTTTGCAGACTACTGAAAGCCATAATCCCTTTGGATGCTTTAATCAGGACTTGTTCAGAACTTATCAGAAGCAAACCTTTCTCAAATTTCAGGAGTTATTTCTAAAAAAATAGAAATGAACTCTTATCAGACAAACATTAATATAAAAATGGCTAAATTGTTCATTACCAGATCTCCATAGGAGAGGCTGGTGCTTTGGAAGGGAAGTATAGTAAGTGCAACAACAAATTGTCCCTGGAGCAGATAAAAGCACATTTCTTTGTTAGGTTTTTTTTGTCCTTCTTCCTCAAAATCAACAATTTTTTTTTCATGTGTAGATTATTATATTCATGTCATCAAACTTCTCTGCAGTGCCTACAGGGTACTAAGAAAACCCTGCACAAACCAAAGCTAAGATACAGGTAAATTGATATGTTTAAGTTTTTAAAAAATGATCGCGTCATTCTGTCAGAAAGCAGAAATGTAAGACTGCAGCAATGAGCTTACCTCTTTACTGAAGGCTCCACTATGATCACAACAGCCAAATAACTGAAGATTCTGGTTGCATACGGAATTGCTTAAATATTACAGAACATAATAGTATATCATGGGAATATAAGGCATTTTAACAAAAACTGATTCATTAACTATAGCAGAAAACTGCAGACAATACTGGTAAAGACCATCAAGCAGGTATAGATTTGGAGTTCAATGGAGAGAAAATGGCCCTCACTTACTACGTTTGGAGGACATACAGTTGATTGAGACACATACTTAAAAAGGGGCTTCAGAGAAGCAAGAATAGTGGTCTGGAAGGGGTAAAACATCCCATCATAACTAGAAACAACTAAGAGGATGCAGAGGCAAGGAAGTTGGGATGAGCTACAGGCAAAGATTGGCCAGAGCAGCGGTGGGGGCTTGGGAAGAGTATCAACCTGCTCTCTCAAGTGTCATTGCCTGTTACATGGAAAGCTTTGAAACTGAGAACTCATTGAAATTACTTCTAAAATTCCATCCTCTTAAAATTGTAGGAAGTGCTTTCATTTTATTTTGAAGGAACTTGCATGCATTCACGTTTAAACTTACCAAAAATAGGGTGCTAACATTGGTTCTGAAATGTGTGATCAATTCACTGTTCCCTGTGTGTCCTTTCTTTCTCCTGACTGATTCCTGTGCCTGCTGGTCATTCCGTTTCAGTAGCGTGTGGATTTATGAACTACCTTACTCACCACTGCAGCTAATGACAAGGCCTGCGAGAATCAATGAAGTTACTGCGTGAGCCAAAAAAAGAAAGCAACAGACTGTAAAGTGAATGAAACAAAAATGGTTCCCCTCCAGGAAGTCCTTTTATGACCAACTCCTGACAGAAAGATTGCTCTACACTACAAAAACCAGAGACAGGGCACACACCAATTTGAAGATTCTGACCATTAGGGACGTATGTGTCACAAAGATGGCCACCCACCCAGTTCTACAGATCACATGTGATCTCAGGTTACATTCCCACATCTAGCTCTGTGGAAATGACAGGGATAACGTGAGTGAAATAAGTTTTGTTTTGAAATAAAAATCACTTTTGCTGTCTACATGGTCTCATACTGAACAGCCCATATCATTGCTACAATTTTGCAATATTAATTGCTGCAATCTCACAGGTGCCCATATGCCCTAAAGTTAATTTATTAGACTGCTGCCTGTGTAACCAAGATTGTCAAAATTAGAGAACAGAGACTGCAATGAAACAGATGGAGTAAACTAGCTCTGTTAACTTCAGTGTAATGGTAGACCTAATAAACTTAAAGTATCTGCCCCTTCTTTATTTATTTATTTCTTGTCCTCACTTTCAACTTTTAAGAATCATGAGTTAGTGAATAATTCATTACCAATTAAACTGAGTGACCATCAGCATTTTTTTTCCTTTGAAACACAAAAATCCTGGCTCAAAACATTAATGCGTTAGGTAAAGATCTATCTTTATAGTAGCAGAATCTAATTTAGAAAAGTGCATTATTGATTCTATCCATTTGTCAGAACCTGCAGTGGTACTGAGCTCAACATTGCCAGTAACTAGAAATGTAATGTGTATATGAAAAAAGCCAGGTGCATTGAAATTATCACTAATTTTATTAAAATTCAGTAGATATTTAGTTCATTTATTTCTATTTTAAGATTCAAATGTTGGCTTTGTCTTCACCTTGATGAAAATTTACTGAAGAAAGAAAACACCAGAACGATTTATTTAGTAGTCTGGTCAAGTTGCAAAGGTTAAAGATATATTTTTCTTAGTGTATGAGCTGGAGTTACTACCTAGATTGCTTAGAAAATGAACTCTAGGGGAAAGATTCTCTCCCCCTCCCCACCATCTGCACAGGAAATAGCAAAATGCTCCATGACCAAGACTGACCCCGGTTTATAACTGAGCTCCTAGGTGGCATTTCAATATCTTTTAGTGTTAATGTTTTGAAAGAGTTATGGAGAAAGATCTAGTCTCCTCTAACTGATATTTTACTGGAAACAAGCTCGCTAGCTATTGCAAGCACTTTCTCTATGAACTGCTAGAATTGCTGAAATGAGTGGTTTGACAGCAATATTTATAAGGTTCTTCCACAGCCTTATGAGACTTGGGAGAGCATTATTAGAAAATTTGACACTGAATTTTGTCCTGATATTTTCATAAAATCAAGTTCCATTACCCTAGAGACATCTTCTCAAGCAGGGTGAGAAAGCCTCACAGACTTGATGTGGTGCAAGACGATAGATTATGATCCACTTTACTCATGGAAGTCTATTATCATTACCACCTAAGTTTGTTAAGGTAGCGAGATGTGCTCCTGTATCTCAAAATCTAATCGTGGTTCAGGATAAAATTTCTGGTTTATATCTCAGCTTAAGTACCAGGCCTTCTTGTAAATATAGTAGTTTCCCATCTACGTTTTCATAGAATAAGCTGTTCCTTAAGTGTTTAATCCTGTATCACTGAAGCCAAAAAGAACATTAGAAAAAAAAGTTTCTTTTCTGAACTTAGCCTTGATTTTTCATAAAGCAACTATCAGCCATCTGGCAGTTAAACTCTTCACAGTCACATAACTAAGCCAGAGAATTTCATATTGCGCTATCAAGATCCTACAGATAATAACATAAAACTTAAGGAATACTGATTGTCCATACCAGAAGTGCCAGTACAAGCATCTAGAAACGCTATAGTGATGAATGAGTTGCAGACATGTTAGAGAGATATAAAACTACTTGCAGTAATGGATGAATGAATCAAAAGCCCTTAAGGATGACACATTTTATCACAAAGATAAGAATTCAATATTTATGTGTAAGCAAGAACAGCAGATAGCTGAAAACAATCAGAATACTTCAAGATGCTGCCACGTATTTAGGCTTTGTGAAGCCCATGCTATTTCATCCTGCCAGCTACTAAAAAACCCTGATTATTTTATATTCACGTAGGTAAGACCATTAGTAATTTTTGTCATATTGTATTCCATGCAACACTAATTTGCATTTTTATATACAGCTGTCCGACATGACAGCACTTCAGTAAGTCAGGCAAATACTCCTGTTTCAAGATGAAGAGTCGTCTTCTTTTTGTACTAGCTGCTAAGCTTCAAATGACTGGTTCCAGGTTACTGCTAAGAGCAGGTCCTTTAATTAAATCATCTCAGACAAATCTCACTGGGGCATTAAGAATAAATCCAATGGATGTAGGCATTGCTTCTAAGGGGGAAAAAGTATAATACGAGAACTGCTGTGAGTCCATCCAGCCCACCAGCCTAACTCTAACTGGAACCACTGGCAGATAAGGCAAGAATTGAAAAAAAAGAGGGAGATATACCCAGTGATCCTTCCCATAGTATTTTCTGAGATTAGTGCAATGAGCATTTCAAGGACTTTCTGAGTTAGATATTACATCCAGGTCATAAAACTTAAGAGCAATCTGTGGAATTCTGCTCTATAAAAGCACTTAAATAAGTTTTGAAGACTAATGCTGTCTTCACCAAAATGTCTTGTGGCAATGAGTTCCTCGGTATATTCACACATTATGTCAGCCGTCTGTCTGTGATTTCATGCAATACTTCCTTGTCCTTGTGAAAAATTGTGTATAATTGTTCTCTATTCACCTGTTGGTATTATTCATCTGATCCCATGATCTTGTAGGCAGGACAAAGAAGACTTCGAGCAAGTGTTCCAATTCCCAGCTTTTAGCTCCACTGAGTAATTCCACACTATACTTCCGAATACAGCCTTAGGGCCTAATTAGATCTGCTTGTGCTAGCAGCTTCTTGCAGGCTACTGATTCTGATGCCTAATTGTGTCTTAAATCTAATTATAGATAATAAAATTTGAAATCTTCGTTGCTATCTCCAAATTGGACTCAATTTGAGGTAACTAAAACACAGGGCGTTTTTGCAAAGTATGTTAATTTTGCCTGTTGCCTAATTTCCTTATTTGTACAATAAGAAAAAACTATAAAAACATTTATGTTATTCAAAACTTATGTGAAATATTTATAAGATATCCGAATGGTTAATATATACTATTTTATGCAATTGAATGAACTGAAAAGAACTTTTCAGCAAGATCTTTATACCCCCTGTTTTAAAGTTCCACAAGTACTCATCTAGATGCATTTTTTTCATCATTGAGTATACAGGCACATAATTTAGGCTCTTTCATAGACACTTCAATACATTTAAACACATAATATTATTGAAAAATAATGTTTTCTTGAATGTTGCTGATACTACAAGTTCATATATAAACAAACCTTGAATTACACTACTTCTGTATCCTGTCCTACTTCATACTGCGTAACATAATGGGCAAAGATGAGAAGAATTTTTTTTAAACTACGGTACCTGCATGATTTATTAAACGTCATTCATTTTATTTGAGGTGAGCTAGGAAGGTCAACTTTGCAAGCTGCAGAAGAGGGAGTTACGCTTATACCTGTGGCAGCCAAGGACACATACTTGGAACATGCACACAGCTGCTATGAAACTAACCTGGAGCTGGATTCTAATTAGGGCTGGGTTATGCAGCTTTAGGAGTTAAAAGGCTGAATAGCTTTCAACCAGCTGATGAAAGAACTATTTTTTAAGTTCTAGGAACAACTCATAGCATATCACAGGTCTCAATTCCATAACTATTTAAACAATAGTGAGGAATATACCAATTTTATTCCCATACTACACAATATTGTTAAGGAAGGTCATTAGCAAAACAGCCCTACCAAAATCCTTAACTATTAATATTTTTAGTAACTCAGTGTAGCTGTGCTGTGTTGATGACAGTGGCATTTATGGCTTTTATGATAGAATTAATGATATCTAAACTTTTCCTTGCATTTTTTTTTATTTATAAAATTTTAAAACTTATAATTTCTTATTTTTTATTTGTAATTTTGGAATTAAAGCTAGCTATATCTTCATCTACTTTATTACACGGCCAACTCATCATTAGAAAGAGTATAAACATATATTAGGATTTTGCTGAAGAATCCCATGCTTTGTGTGAAAAAGAATCCTAAATTATTTCTGTTTCTTCAGACACCCAAATTTCTAAGCTCTACACAGGTATCTGGTAAATCACAGTCAAAAATGAAGGATGAAAATTTTTCAAAGGTCTTCTATTGAATTAAACACCCATATGCATTCAATCTCTAATATTTCCATTTATATGAAATGCTGGTCAAACACGTTTTAACAAGCATTCTTTAGAATGAAATCTGCTTCTTGTTCAATAAATGGTATTGTCCCAAAATCAAACATGCAGTAAGTCTGGTACTAAAGGAACAAGGGGTCCTGTGAACTTCAACTTCAAATCTAATTCAAATGTCTTTCACTTTATGTTGACTTAAACTCCTCCGCAACTGAATTTCTAAAGCATTGCTTATGCTTGTACTTTTTTTTCCGCCAAATATTTGATATCTCACAACATTAAGGAAGAGTTTCTAAATCGTTGAAATGAAGTGGAAGGCCATCAATTACAAGGGTTTTTTTTATGGCATTGCTCTTAAAAAGCTTAATAATACTTCATACAACTATCACAGTGAACATATAGTTGTTTCTACATGATAGTAATTTAAAGGTGTCAACTAATTTGCACACGTGAAAAAGAAAAATAGACCACAAGACCAAAGACAACATAATTCAATGAACTGTTTAAAAAATAAATTGTAAAAATCCATATTTGTCCTGTTAAAACCATATTCAATTGTTGAACTGATAAAATAATAACCAAATACTGTCTCAATTTTTTTGCACTGATTGCTTTATGCCCACTGCTTCTCTCGTAGTTACATGGACTGTCTCTCCATTCCCTATCATGTAATGACTCCATGAAAAATGAAACCTCCTGATAATTAAGAAAAATAATATTTATTGTGCTCTTGCAGCTGAGAAAAAGAGGGGAAAATTTTTACTTTTGATCAGCAATGTTCTGCACACCTCTGGCAAATTCCATATCAACACACAGAGAGATAAGAAAGATAAGAACTGATTTCTGACCAGCTCTTCCCACAGAGATCCCACTGGCTTCTAAGGGATCGATATATACAAAGTTGAAAGATTGCAAAATTTAATTTAATTTCCTACTCATTTCCTTTAACATCTATCCCAGCTATCTCTGAAAAAAAGACATCCACCTAGATATTTTCCAGTTTCTGAGGCTGGTTTTGCCCTTGAACAGTAACAGGAAGGGGAAGACCTCAGCATGCCACATTGCTTCAGGATATCAAACTCACTTGGCAAAATCTCTGGCAGATGAGCTACATAACTTAAGAAGATACAGTTTGTAAGCAGTCAGAAGTGATACCTTTAGCTCAGGCATGTTTATTATAAGCTGCATAGGTAGTTTAACATCTGGGTCCTTTGTATAGTCCATGGGCACAACGTTTGGTGCCATTTCATGGTATCGGCCATGCAACCTGTAAACAAGCAGAAAGAAACAGCCAATAACCAATTTTAAATAACCAATTCCATTCATACAGTAATTAGACACAAATTTGTCTTGCAGCTCTAATTATTATTTTTAGTGCACAAGTCTGAGCCCACCAAATCCCCATCTTTTTGAAAAAAAGAGGGCTTTGATGCAGTATCCAGCATAACTGCTACTAACACCCATAACTTGGTGTCTCATAACTTGGTGTCTCACACTACCCGTATATAACATTTAAGCACCGTGTAGGTACATGCACAGAAGAAGTAAGCCTGGACCAATGTACTAACACTGTGAGTATAATCCAGGGATCCCATCTCAGTGCAGATTATTGGTTGATCTGCACTATGCAAGAAAAAGTTGTTTAACAGCTCGAAGAATTTAAAAGCCAAACAATATGCAACTATGATGCAATAGACAACAGTGTCCGTGGGAGACCTTACTTCTGAATTAAAAAAGCCCTTTGCCTATCTGTCCCTCACTAACATAGCAGATTTAGTCTTGCAGTTCTAGCACTGGCTGACACCAGCACGCAGACCATTTCCACTTCCATTCCATTTCACATAGTTTTGTTTCATTCTTGGCTCAGCTTACCCATCAAACCAGTATATTTTAAAGGCAATAAACAAGTGTTTTTCCTGTGAGATTCAAGTCAAACATTCATAAACCTAGTTTCACTCTCTAAAACTTGCTTATCGTGCTAATAGTATTATGTCACAGTTTTGATACGGGAGCTGGGAAAGAAACAGTCAAAGGCAATGAAACACATAGATGTTTCTAAAGGTTTAGAAGCTGAATATCAGTAAATTATGAAAACTGTCTCAGTCTCACGTACAACCTGGGCAAAGACTGTGCAAATGTTTCTACAACGTTACTTCCAATTGAATTAACTTAACAAGTGTTAATCCCACCCTTTATTTGCTGTCTCCAAATATTCCAGTGAATGAGTTCAAAAGCATAGCCCAAAAGCCAAGAGAAAACAGCCATGTGTAAAGAAAACATCAAATTAAGGAGGATGCAAATTTTAAATCTGTCTTAGCACATTTATTCTCACTAGGATGCTCACTCAAACTGGGAATAGAAACATTTCAAGTAAAACAGGTATCCAATTCAAGCTCACCGATAGATCTCAACTTCTGAGCTCTCAAAGAAACTACAGACAGAAATTGCCTAGTAAGTAAAATATTACCTGTCTAGAAGCAATTCATATATTAGAGAGATTAACTGTACTGATTTTCTGATTTTACGCATTCTAGTGGTATCTCAGTCTAGCGGGCAAGTATCTAGAATCCAAGATTCTGTCAAATATCAGCACAAAAAGGTTGGAGAGGGAACACAAGTATTCTAATGCTCAAAAATTAGTCAGAGATCAATATATTTATCTTGAATGTATGACCTGCCAATCCTCTACAAAACACCACATGTGTAAAAAGAATAGGAAGGAAGAGTAGGTAGTTGGTGTCCACAGAAAACTTCGAAAATATCATGTACTATAAAATGTAATTTTTATCATATGTGCAAATTTTGTCTTACACCTAATTCATAAACTGCTTAGGGCAGAAAGTGGTCATTTTGCCATGTCTTATGTACTAACAGAGAGTATTCTGGTCTCTCATTAGGTCACATGTACTACTTCTTAATATATATTAAAAGGATATATTTATTGTTTTGTGACTCATTTTCATTTTAACAAAAAAATCCTGCCTGCTTCCTAGGTATACTAGCATTTACAAATAGAGATTAACGTTTTAAACAGCAGAACATAAACAAACCAGTAACACAGGAAGTAATGCCTCACCAACCCCTTCATTTTTCCACCTTTAGCTTCAGCAACTCCTCAGTCAGCTCCACAAACAACTGAGCTATTTCAGATTAATGTGGGTAACGAATTTCAAAAACTAGGAGAAAATAATCTACAGGCATCTCTTTTCTCAGCACCTCTTTGGTCACGATTATGATGTGTCACAAAGAACACAGAAACATGTTTTGTCTGGATCTTAGGAAACTACTGTCTTTACACTGTGCAGCAATATATTGTGCCATACAGGAAATTAAATATCCACTGATCTAAGCATATTTCCAGCTGCTTACCACAGCTTGTCCTGACATTTCATAAATACTGTGTAATTCAAGATGCAATAGCCATTTCCCACTCCAGCAACTTATTTCTCTGTTGTAAACAGCAGCTGCAAAGATGCCCCTAAATACAACGGAAATAACAGCTTAAAAGCACTTAAAGGAAAGCAAACCTTTCAAATCAAATATCCATCTAAGGATTTTTTTTTTTAAAGCCAGAATACTGAAATGGTGTTCTAGTCTTCAAGAAAATAAAGCATTCATCATTGGAATGGATTGACTGTTGTGGGCAACATTTCAAAACACACTAGCTGGCAATGCCTGCTTATTTTAACTGCCAAGATTTTCTCTCCTTTCCCTAGTATTAGACTTTTCTGTCTTTGCTCTGTCTTCTCCAACAGGACTATCAATACAGGCACTGAGTTGGGCATCTTAAAGAAGTTGTCCATAATGTCTTCCAGAAGACACAGAAGGGATTGGAACAAAGTGATCTGTGTTTCATAGTTTACTAAGCTTGTTGTATTAATCTAAAGTGCAAGGTATGCAATTTCTCTTAGTTTTCAATAAAAAACTCTGAATGAACCTCTTGTTTGTAAAAAAAAAAATTAAAAAAAAAAATAGCTGAGTCAATTCCTGCTGGGAATAAACATATGACAGAAGTTTAAAAATGTTCTGGGAAAGTATCTGTTACTGAAATATAATCACATCACAAGAATAAACAAACACCTGTTAATGGTAACAAAAGAAACAGCCACAACAGTGTGAATTTAAAGTTACTCTAGTACTGGGAATAACGCAGTGCTACAGTAGAGACTGAATACTAAGATGATAAATAAAAAGTACTTATTACGGGTACGTAAAGAAGCACTTCGTTATCACCACAGTGACTCACAGTGACCTGGTACTCAGTACTATTTTGGCAGAAATACTAAAGCTTCTTATGATGCTCACCAAATTAAGTAAGAAGTTTTGAAACCATATCTACAGAGCAAGCAATATTATTCTAACACAAGAAATACCCTTGTAAGGCACATGACAGGTTGCAATGCTGTGTCCCAGATGCCATTTGCTGTGAAGCAACAATCTTATTTCAATGACGGAGGCTTAGAGGGAGAGAGATCAAAGAGAGGGCACAGCCACAACTCTTACCAGCTGCTTACTGACATGCATTAAAGGTTTAGTCTCTTTATAACATGCAATATCAGTGCAAAGTAAACCCATCATTTCTTGCTGACAGAATTCACCATCTTGTCCACAGAAATTAAATCAGAAGGATCTGATTTTTCAACTGGAAGGGATTGTGTTGTTAATTGCAAGGCACTTAGCAGAGCAGTTCGGTTTTGTATTAGGTCTTAGAACTGCCCTCCTTGTCCCACAGATATCACCTAATTTGTGTCTTCTAGTATAAGGCCAACAAAAGCACTCCTACTTTACTATGGACAAGGCACCTACACTAACTGTAAAGAATACAGTGTGTCCACCTGATGGCACCGTGCAAGTACAACTACCCAAGACTGATGCATTCTCTCTTTATTGTGCTTTTCCTACTACTTCAGACATTGAGTTTTTGCTATGCCTTCAAGACAAATGATACTACCCTAGCACATTTACACCTCCATACAATGTAAATACACTCATTTCAGAAAGCATCTCTAAGAAAATATTCAAAGCATCCCTCTGAAGGGGTTAGGTTTTACCTAAAAACATTGCCAAACGACACAGAATAAAACCGCATTCCTTTGGTTTGCTGCCACAGATTACAATAAAGCTAATTCCTCTTTCCTTTCTACAAGAAGTTACAGTCAGAAGGATCGAGTTGAACAACACATTTTCTGACAGAACTCAATTTTTAGAATCAGAAAGGGAAATGTATGCCCAGGGATGGAAGGTGGGGAAAGACAATCAAAGCTAGAAAACAACTCCCCCTGCCAAACACCTTTACTGTAACATATATGTAACCCTACCTATACATGTTAATAGATGCAGTTTCTACACCTGTGTTTTATTCAGAAACATCCACAATGCAGACAATATTTATTTTTACAGAAATATGTTAAGATAACATGTTCCCAGTCCGTCCATTTAAAGTTAATCCTTTCTTTTATCTCTGAAGGTGAGCAGAAAGGAGTTGCCAGGCACTAGCAACCAGACAGCCTTCCAGCACACTGCCTCAGGCTCAGCAGGGCTCCGCTAGAATTAGCTGGAAGGCAGATAATGGACACGGAAATGTGCAAGTAATTAACAGCAGATTTTAGGGCAGCTCTGATATCCTGTTCTCCTGCCACTAACTCTTCCATTAATTCACAAAATTGCGTAAAGATCTGTAGGTATAAGAGCTTTCCACCTGAGTGGATTTCACACTAAAGCATCCAAATGAGTCTGTAGGAAGTGGCTGGGATCCAGCTCCCGCAAACTAAATCACAGCAATAAAATAGCCTTTCACATGCTTTTATCTGCAAAGATCCTACAACTCTATTTGTGATAGCCTTATTACATGGCACAATTAACTAATATCACAATGAAAAAGACCATAACATTTCTCCAGCTTAGGTTCCAAAACCAACATACAGTATGTTGCACAAGCTCCATTATCCTTTGTAATAAAACAAACAAAGGAAAAAACCCAACCAACCGAATAACAAAAAATAGTAACACCTTTTCCCACTGAAAGTTCTTTATACTGGAAAGTTCTTCAGGGACACCATGCACTGTTTTATGACAAACACAGCACTGGATTGCCAGTCTCTCAAATAACCAGATTTTGTAGAAAACAGGTGGAAAAGCAACAGCGCTGCCTCAGCCTCTTACAGGATTCTGAGAAAGCCACATATCACAGTGAAACACAGTCCCTTTTGCATGAGTTTCAGCAACACTTCTGCTCACTTGAGTAACCTACATTACACTGGGTGAATATTTACTTTTTGGCAGGGAAACCTGATGCATTTCCAACCAATTATTCTATGACACAATGTAAAGATCAGTAGACATAAGGGTTATTTACACCCATAATCCTCCTGCCTTTATACAATGCATCACTACATCAATTTGTCATACCACTGCCATACTTGGATCAAGTACTATGATCAATACTGTGAGTCAGACTCCGTCATCACCTCCCAAATGCTGCACCAACTGGCACTGTACAGACTACTGACTGTTTGACACATCTCAATAACATTAATTACTAACCATAAACAGAAAAGAAACAAAGCTCTGTGGTAAAGGCTCTAATATTTCTTCTATTCTTATAGAAGCAGAAGGCACTTCAGATGACTTGAACACATCAGGAGCAGTTGTGACCTAGAGAGGAAAGGCTTTTTGTCCTTTTACTCAGCATGCACCTCAATGAGAAGCATATCTGAAAATAACCTAAGGCTGCTTTAGCTATCTGCCCTAGTCGCAGAAACATTTATGTCTTGTCAGGGGAGCAACGTAAGGTTTTGCAGTGCTGTCTGAACAGATATAGATTTGGAAAGGCTGCCATTACCATATACAGACCATTATGTATATTCAGAAGCCCAGGACCTGCAACCAGCCTCTCTGTATTTGCAGTAGTGACTACAGATCCTGCAGTGATATTTGCTTTAAAAAATTCTTCTGGATGCATGCAGAAGCATTTTTCCATTCCTGGATGTGCTGTCTTTGTTGCCAAGATGCCTTATTTACTCACCATGGAAGAAGGAGAGGAAAAGCTGGCAGTGTTTACTAGTGTCTTCCCTCCCGCAGGTGAGAGTGGGAGGGAATGTAGTGACAAATGTAATTTACTGATGATGCCCTGTCCCCACAGGTTTTGGTATATGTTTAAGCTTAATGTACTATATCCAAGGATTAAGGCTGTGATTCTGTATCAGTTTAATCCAGTCTAAACCCAAGTTGCTGAATCTGCCCTTGCAAAAACTTCAAGCCCACCCACCCCCTCACCTCCCTTGCATAAGCACTAACATTTAAGAAACTGTAGTGAGGTTCAGGGAACTGATGTGTTTGAAAATACAAACGTTTTCACAGTCAGCTCCTTGAGGTAACTGATGCAGTTGCAACAGCAGTACTGCCCATGCAAGTAAATGGGGGTATACTTTTTCTATTGAATTAATCAATTAAATAAGGGCAGAATAAGACCTACCCCTGTAGGCAGCAGAAGTTTTTAAATCAACTCAGCTGCCCATCAACCAATGAAACCCAAAAGAGCTGTGTTCAGAAAAAAACAAGCAAACAAGCAACACAGTACTGCCTCCACAGCCTACTTTTTGTTTATGCTAACTTTCATTCTACCACTTGTGAGTATTTTACATGGCAAAAAAGGTGGGTCAGAGTCTGTCCCCACTTCTCAAGGGTGTAACATCCTGGAGTCAGCAAGGGTGACACTTTCTGGGTATTTGCTGGACACGACTTGACTGGGATGTCTCCAAACTCATAACAGAGCCTCCAGCTATACCTGTGTAGACTGAAAAAAGAGATTTCCAAGCTTACACCCTGCAGCGATTTTTTTAATTTGCTATTAAGCTTTGACAGAAAGTCAGATTGTACCCAAAGTCACCAGTGGGTGTGTTAAAACACAGAGCATCTCTTCCTTGGCTTGATATACATAAATCACCGCCATTAAAGGCAGTGACAACACATTACAGCTGGCTGGGCTGCCTTTGTAATAAGAACTCTGCACTAAAGGAGTGCTGAAAACAAAAGATAAAAGCTTGTAATGGCTCATTGATTAGAAATAAGTAGAGGCTTTAAAGTGGCCTTTAGAACCTAATAAGCATCTCATCCACTCTGCTCCTGCCTTCATAGTACCAGTCACTTGATTTATGTTGTAAACGGAAAATATTTTTATTCAGCAATATATACCCTATTTATTCCTAAATAACAGGAATGCATTCAAAGACTTTAACATTACAATCAAGACCATCCCAAAGAGTAAATTCTAAATTGCCCTGCATATTCACAGAAAATAAACAGCAAAATGGCTTAACTGCAACAATGAAGCAAAGCCCTGAGCACTGATGGACAGTCCCACAAGGAGTTCATAGGAGTCGTGGCATGACCTGATGGGAGACTGACTATACAGAATGGAATAAACTATGTCAGCAGAAGGTGCAGAGAAGCACTCTGTTGCTGTGCGGTTGCGCTTTCAGTTATTCACCATAATCAGAGCTATAGGCTCTTGTTCAGATGTCAGAGTTGAACAGAACAGCTGGTGAAGGACTTCTTGTAATATACAGAGAAGAATTCACCACTCCAGAGACCAGCAGGAGCACTGAGAAGTCTATCCATAGCCCTGGAAACAGACAGATCTGAGCAGTCAGCCCTTCTGAGCCCCTGGAGACATAGATGGCTGGAAGGAAAAGAAGCAATAGCATTCAAGATGGGATCGCACAGACTGCAGAAAAGAATGCATCATGCTGATGCAAAGACACTGATGGGAACTGATTTACAACTGACCCTACAAGAGGCTGTAACCCTCTCCCGATGCAAATTGTCCTATAGTGCTATTATTGCAGATATACAAATGTGTGATCAGAGCTGAGGAACAGGTTCAGAAAGACCTATATCCATAGGTCTGCCATACACAGAGAAAAAGTTGCCACAGCTCAAAGAGAAGGAGCTTCTTTAATCCCGGGCTGAGAAACTGAGGAAGGAGGGGCCTTCAGGGCTGCCTGCAACTGATAAGGAAAGTACTTTCAGGGTGTCAGATTTATGTCATACATTCACAAACTGCTTTTGCAACGATGGTTACATGTTGCACATGGTAAATAAGGCATAAATCTCTGTGCTGCAGCAATTCCTCAGTGAATTATTGCCTCCAAGAATTACAAGAGTTTAGAACATTCTATTAGAAAAAGGCATCAACCATATGAAGCTGAAACCAAAAGGACAGGAAACTTGGTGCCACATCGGAAGGCACCAGCCAGGAATGTCAGATAGAAACTGGAACCACAACTCACTAAATTGCCAAATTTGACAAAGGATAAAGAACAAAGAATAGTGAGAAACACAAGCAGGATGAGTTGAAAGGTGAAGGAATTTTGTGACTTTTCTGTTACTGATATGCCTTGTCCCTTCTATGCTTTCCAGATGAAGTTATATTATATCAATAAAATACAATAACTGGACACAGAAATCAGATCTACAAAAAGGCAGCATAAGAGGAAGAGAAAAGGTGGATAGATGAGCCTTCTGCCAGCTTTTAGTTAACACGTCAAGTGTTCTTTCATCTCTGCAATGCAAAATGAAGCAGTACAAATTAATTCAAGACAATACTAAATAAATATCCTCCTAAACCATCTGCAGTAAAACTAAAAAGAAATTCTGCATGAGAAATGTTTTTGGCAGATAATTTAGAATAATAAATTCATTCTAAAAGATCTAGTCAGACTTAGGAAGGCTTTGCCTTTCGATACATGTAACTCTACTGTTCACAGAACTACTTGATGCATAGTAAGTATAGATAAAAGCAGTTTATAGTATTTTTCCTTCCGTGAAGCACCACTGAAAAACCTGCTCACAGGCCTCTTCTCCACTGGTGATTCAAGGAATCACAGAATGGCTGAGGTTGCAAGAGATCATCTGGTCCAACCCCCTGCCGAGCAGGGGCACCTAAAGCAGGTTGCCCAGGACCATGCCCAGATGGCTTTTGAATAGCTCCAAGGATGGAGACTCCATAATCTCTCTGGGCAGCCCATTCCAGTGCTCCGTCACCCTCACGGGGTGGGGGGGTGGGGCGGAAAAAGTGCTTCCTTATGTTCAGACACAACCTCCTGTGCTTCAGTTTGTACACACTGCCACTTGTCCTGTCACTGAGCTCCATCTTCTTTACCCCTCCAGATCCCAGCTCTCTCAGTCTTTCCTCATATGAGAGATTCTCCAGTCCCTTAACCAGCGGCCCTTTGCCAGACTCTCTCCAGTAGCTCCATCTCTCTCCTGTACTGGGGAGCCCAGAACTGGACACAGTACACCAGTACTCCAGATTCCATGCAGATCAACACTGAGAAAGATTTTGTCCTCACCTGAGCCTAGCAACACAGGTGCAACCTGAATAAAACATAATAAAGGAAAGTTTTATGGTACAGGAGATGCAGGAGTTATGTAGAAGCCTTTTTTTTTTTTTCCATTCATAGATGATACAGAAACATTATTAACAACAAGAATAAAAACATAATTAACAAGAAGATCAACAGCAGCTTCAGGAAGATTCCCAAGGGCATAGAGTTCCCCCAAACTTTATTTTCTTGGCAGACACTTTTTTTCCCCAAAGCTGATAACATGGGAATTTCCCCTTTCTGCATATGAACCCCAAACTTTTTGAAAGACGGGATGTGTTAGAAAAACAGGAGCTGTGCTCTAACCCCTCCCTCCATGTGCATAGCGACTTGCTCCACAGGGAGATGCATCTCAAGCAGTTTGCTGCATTTGCTCCCTTATAAGGAAGGCTTTCCAGACACTTGGAGGAAACCACTGCTTATCTCCCTAACGTAACTCTCAGGCAGGTTTCAGATTTAAAATCCAGCATATAGCTGAATTGACTAGAAGGGCTCCTTTGCACCTCACTTTTCACCCATCAAAAACATGCCAAGACACAGGCAGAGAAGAGAATGCAACAGAACTACTAATTTTCTTCTACAAAAAGGTTCAAAGGTTTGTTCATTGCCTAGATGGCACTCAGCTTGGTAATTTAGTGCCACATTCCCCCAGCAGTTGTCTACCTAGGTTAAGTCAGTCTCAAGCTACACAACTTTTAATATACAGATTTTGTGCTTTTTGGCTAGGACAGACATCCAAGAACACCTGTGTTTGAATGCTTGAGTATTTGCCAAATTGTACTCGTCTACAGGGAGAAATAGAAACAGATGGGCTGACTAGCAGATAAGCATTATTACTGGAGTAAAAGCTTGTGTGCTAGAAAATCAGATTTACAAAACTGAGTAAGGGAAATACTGCCTTATAAGAAACAACTCAACGATTTGTTCCCATTTACAAGCACAAGAGAGGCATGTTATATAAACAGATTCATTGCTATGAATAAAGTGTTTTTCCAACCTTTCTTCGTATATCATTTTTTCCTCTTATTCTTGTTTCTCTCTACTGGATGTTTTCCAGTACAACAAATCTTTTTTGAATGGTGATGCCCAAAACTGGACAGTCCATTCCTACTGAGGTCCCAACAATGCTGACCGGAATGGAATTCTCCCATTTTATATACAATGGTGAGATTAATGCATCCTAGAACTACATTTTCCTTTTTTGCAAGAGCATCAGGGGGTTTTGTAGGTTTTGTTTGTTAAAATTACACTCATTTTGCTTAGATCAACTAACCCCCTGCCCTGCTGTTTGGTTTTTTTTCTTGTTACATTGCATTCTGCGCTTGCAGATTTTTCTCAGTTCTTAATACTTGACTGTAAATTTCCTGTTGCTCATTTTGGGTCTAATAATTTCTCTGATATATTGGGCACTGTTGAAAAAGCTAATCTTGATCTTCATAGTGTCTGCAACCCTCTTCACCTCAATGTTTTTTACCATTCTTACAAATTTTCTAAGTATGTTCAATAGTACCTTAGTCAAGAGGTTAGCACACTCATACAGGTAGAAAAGGACTAACACATACAGGAATATATAAAAGGTTTTACCAAAATAAAGATATGTTGCATCTGTTCCTTTTCTCTTATCCACAAGAGCAGCCACTCAGAGGAAGAGATCTGCTTTTAACAAATCCACAGTGGCTGCCTCTAAGCACATATTATGTTCTAGGCACTTACGAACTCATTATCTACCCGTGTGTTCTGGCATCTTTCCATACACCAAAGTTGTGTCCTGAAGTTATACACACTGGTCTAATTTCCACATTGTCCTTAAGAAAAGTGGGGCATGTTTTCAAAGCCCTAACGCATACCTACCAATGAAATCAGTAACAACTCTAAAAATTTGTCAGTTATCCTATATGTATTTTAGATAATGTTTTGAGTCAGTGATAACATAAATATGTCTACATTACCCAACATTCTTTAACACTTTCTTGCCCTGGGGTCATGAGTGAATCCTCTTAGTTGTGTTAAGCACTTCTCAAAATTAACCATCTCTATTAAAGACGTAAGAGTATATTTAGGTTTTCTGGTGATAAATAGCTATCAAACACCAATAATGATCTCTGGTTTCTATTTTTCTCTTTCACCAGGCATGCTTGGCTCTGCTGCAACCTAACTTACTTTATTTTTTTCCTAGATCCATTTTCATTATTCTGTGTTCATTTCTTCTTCACCTTAAATTCATAAATTCTGCTAGTTCCTGATAATTTGCAAATTATCCACACTCAGATTATCAATCAAGAGAATGTGTCCTCAACCCCTTTGACCGCAGCCTGTGTTTATGTTGACTTAAGTTGATGCTGGTACCAAAGTCTTACACTCTAAAGTTAGACTAAGCCAATCCAACACCTTACTGGTACTGAAATGCTAAGTCTTGCTCTCCTCTCCTTTCCTCATTTTCAGTTGCATTTGCTCGCTCTGACTCTTATGCCAGCTTTAGCACTCATCTGATCCCTTGGAGAGCTGATTCAGTTCATTAAACCAGCAGAAAATAGATTTTTTTGTTGTTTGGGCTTTTTGATGGGCTGCTTTTCCTGTAAGGACAGATAAAAACACTTAGCCCATTTCACCTAATTGCAATCTCATGCTGGTTCACATCAGCTTAAATCGATCTAAATTAGAGCTGCCATATTCCTCCCTTCATGCCCACCTACACAACTACGCCCCTTCCCTTGTGTCCACACTAACACTCATGCGAATGGATGGTGAGCCAGCTAGGGTGGCTGGCTTCAGCCAAAAAACTATTAACTTTTTTTTTGGTAAGGTTACTCCTTGCTGGATTGTCTCACTGAACTTCGCAGCTGCACAAGAAATTCAGTTCAGCCTAAACAGAACTGGACCTGCACTTCCTTCATATCACATCTGAGAGTATTCTGCAGTGCATAAAGAAATGCACAACAGTACTTACTTCCCTCTTAACTGAGGTGGGGACATGCTAAATCAGTAAGTGCTAATTAATGAGGGGGTCATAACCTATTTTATTTCCACTCAGTAAAACTTCACCTCAGACATGCAGAAATACCTCTTGATTCTACTCTATTCGTTAGACAGCAATTTGTATTCAACAGTTTATATACAGTAAATAAATGCTACTGAATGTATTACTATCTTCCATATCATAAACTGATTATGTATAGAGGTTCCCCATAAGCAGAAACATCACACTTTGAGGATAAGGCAGAAGAGGAAACACAATGATTCCAAGTGACTCTTCCTTCTCCCATGATTTTAGGTCTTTACAGAACTACTCCCATGATTTTATTCCTCTAAGCATTTTACAATCAAACATTAATGTTCAGCTTTGTATAGCATACTTTTCAAACAGAGCGTCTATTTTTCACCATCCATTAATGTAGTCTCTTACCCCAAGAACATCTATTTTTCACAATCATATTCTAAGGTTGCACTGTTTCTCATAAGTATTTTTGGTTTTGCTCTTTTTGATACAGATGGTGTGCAAAGTCACGCAGCCAGTGGCTCCCTTATCTCCCATACACAGCCCATAAGCAGGAAAGGTTTCTTTAGCCTAACATAAACAATGTAATTGAGTCTAAGTGCATGCTTTGTTCTCTTCTCAGGAAATAGATTGTTTCCCTAGAACTTCAGTTACGAAATACAAAATTTATTATTAGGCTTTCACAGTACTCAAGCTGAGGTCCATTACACGTTTCCTATTGGAAGAAGCTACACTTCTATTTCACAATAAATTATAACAATTTGGGGCATTACCATTGGCATCACTCATGCCCTTTTATATTACTGAAGAGAGAAAAGCGAACCAAGACAAAATTCTTTATTTACATTTCTATGCTTTTTAGAGAAACAGCACTTACTAAAAATCTATCAGGGTTGTTTTAACTTAAATACTATTTGCCACATTCAACACTTCGCTGTTCTTTAATTGTTCTATTTAAATGACCAGGTCTACCAGGTGACAGTAACACCTCTCAGAGATACCATAACCCTAAAAAATATTCAGAACAGCTTTGCACTACCGTAAAATGTAAAAGCTACAACTAAGATCACTTTTAGCACGCTGCATATAAAAATAGTTTACATTATCCTTACCAGGCAGAGTTTGCAATCTAAACAGGCAAGACAAAGGAAATATTATCCTCATACTTAAAAGGCACAAAAATATTAAGTGTAGGTAACACAGACAAATTACAGTGGTAATTTGTCAAAGGTGCTCAGTAGCATGCATAGACTAGTGACAGAGTAAGAAAGTAAACAGGAGCTTCCAGTTCCCCAGTCCCTATCCCACCCATACTCCCCACATCAAACTTTCTTAGATAGAAAAGCATCCACTTGTTCTTGAATAGCAGGAGAATTTTTTCCACAATTCAATGCTGCTTCCTTTATCATCAAGTCCTGTGAATTACAGTGACCTCCTCTGTCACACTTGCCATGCAAGGGAAAAAAAGATTACAGATCATCTGTCTGCAAATCTAGTTTCAGATTACACACTTTTGAAAGAGATACATGTAGTGTTCTGTCCAGCACTGTGGAATTTGTAGTACTGTGCAATCTGCCTAAATCAAAAAGGAAATAAGATCCATTTCTACTCAGATATTCCTTTATGCTGCCAAGAGACCTGCAGGACAGTGGAGTGCTCTTACTTACTGAAATAAATTGTGACCTGTTTTTACTGTTACCAAAGGTCCTGTGTGCAATACAGTCTCAGGTTTTGGATATGGCATACACCAAAAATCAACCCCAGAATACTGTTATATAAAAAATATTTGCAAATCCATATAATTTCTTGTTATGATTTTTAGAATGTTCTGAAGCATTGTCTTCAGTGCCTTGATATCAAACTTCAACGTAAGTTTTATCTGTTTCATGTGTCAAGAAAAAATGAAGAATGCGTGTGAAAGTTTTATGACAATTCCGTACAGAAATCTCTTCATTTCAGCCAGTTTTTATCTGCTTGTCAAAGCTGCACACTGCAAACTCATTCTCTAAACGTATGTTTTTAATCCACTGCAACGCAGAAAAAGAGAACAGAACTTGCTGATTCTTCATTTCATAGCCAGATTTTGCAATACTGTAAATTCCTGTTTGCCTACCATACAATGATATTTTCTAATCTCATTACTTTAAAATATCTTTTCCTAAAATCTTCAGTGTGTTTTTCAAAGCACACCTTCTATATTTTCTCTGTTGCACATGATGGTTCAAATTTACAGTTTGGAAATGTTGTTTTCCAGATTAAAAAAAAAGTTTGCCTATTCTGATTCAGCAGTTTCCTAATTACAAATTCTGTGGAGATGGTTGATTCCTTATTTCCTTTCTTTCATCAGCATTTTACAGTTCTGAGTCCATTCTCCCCCCACCAATGTTACAGTCCTGCTATAACATTGGTCATATTTTAGGTCATATTCTTTAAATTGGGCCTGTACCACACATGTTTTAGGTTTCCTATTTGTCCACAAATTTTTCTCTAAATGTATTTTAGGTGTACAAGTACCAAAATCAGTCACTTTTCTTCTTCTTCTTTCTTCTTCTGTTTTATACAGGAAATTACACTAAACCATTCGGGAAATTCTTTTCTGGCTATATAATGTATATAGCTGAGATTCGGTGGCCACACAGGGACATCTTTTATTCCGTATCCAACTGCTGGAATTAATGACGGTAGAGGAACATCACCGAATCACTTCTGACGTCTAAACCACGAAGTGTCTGTTATTTTGGGCTCACAGCTGCTTTTCTGAACAAACTGTGATGACAAATTCCCTTATTGCCAAAGCCAGTGTTGGCAAGCAGAACTAACAACTTTGAGCCCTGACAGAACATACAATGACCATGCATTTTCATTTAAGCTGCATGACTTTTTGTAGGGTACCACAGACACAGAATGACATCTCTTTATAGCGAACGATTATGTGTCATTCCTAGAGGTTTGCAGCTGAGGACTGCTTTCCTAAAGAAGTTACATCCATGCTATGGTAATTCACTTTTGCGAATCCTTGACTCGCTTTGAGGACACCAATATTTCTGTTGGAGCCAGGTTGCATTAAGCTTAGCTTATCTTTGGGCCAACTATCACCCACTCACTGCACACATATTCTGACTCATTCGGTCACACCATCATGTATCATGAAAATGTACTCCAACAATGTGACTAAATATTAAACCATAACAATTATATAAGAGGGACCCAGACCAAATTAAATCCTGGCTTACGTGGTGGTGGTATTGCAATGTTCTTACTGCACAGTGGTCTCAGAGATGTTGTGCACTGCTGAGGAGTGAGTGCATCATTTCTCTGTGATCTCTCTGTGTGAGAGCAAGGTATGCAAGAAATGAGCTGAAATACCACCTCTATTTTTCCAGCAAAAAATAAAGCACCCCACTCAAAGCCACGCCATTAGTTTTTTGCCTTGACAGAATCACTGAACATCAGTCTTAATGATGTTTACAGCAACAGAATAAAGGCAAAGAACATTTGCCTCAGAGACCATGTCTATTTTTGATCTCAAAGCAGTTCCCAACGTTTATGAAAACAAAGGCTGCTTATGTCTGAGAAGCTATTCAAATTGGAGAATCCTGAAGCATTATGAACCCCTAGGTCTAGATACATACAACAGATTTATTCTCATTCCCCAATGTGGCAAAAATCCTCAGGAAAAACAACAGGTGTATTGACAGGACAGGATCTACGTCATACTTTCACAGATCTTTAATCTGAATGGTTAGAAGATCAAGAATCCACAGCAGAATTCATGGCAGGATCCAGGGCACAAAGTCAGCATATGCATAGGCAGAAATTACTTCAGTTTGGCTCAATCAATCACTACTGAAAAAAACAAGTCTCTTCTACTGCAAACAGTGATCCCAGTCTTTGGGACTTTCTGTAGGGAAAGTTTGTACAGAAACAAACATTCTCAGCACTCTGCAGTTTAAGTTCCACCAGTTTTCCCCACACTGAAGTCCATACCAAAACCTGTACTGACCAAAGGATGTGCCCTCGTTGGTATAACTGAGCAGAAAAGCAGCAAATTCCTTTCATAAAAAGTCACTGGCTCTCAACTGTTCAATGGCTTATCCCTAGAAAAGTCTATGATGTTGACATTAAGCTAATCACCATCTGTTTCTTTATACATATTTACATATTGTGTTTCTTGAGTCCAATCCTACACTCACTCATTCATTCATGCAAAATAACTGGCTTTATTTGGTTTCCTCACAAGTCAGAAAAAAAGATTTAGTTCCTTCTGTATGAATCACAAAGGAAAAATTTAATACCATTTACTTACCGAAGGATTTCTTTCCGAGTGAAGAACGTGCAATCCTGTTAAAAAAAAAAAAAGTTATTGTACTATAGAAATATTGAAAACAACTGCAAAGAATTATTTTTCAACCTTTTGGAAGGAAACACAGATCTGTCAGAAAAACATTAAAGATGTCACTTTTGTACCATCTGCTTTTGACTCAGAAAGCAATATATGCTATAAAATAACTGAAATATCCTAAGGACAGGGTTATCAGTAAAAAAATATTGTTAATGTGAAACTTCAGGAGAAAAAAAACCAGCTTGCTGAAACACCTCTCCACTGTGGAATGACCAGACCAGAAACAAAATGAAATAAAAAAGTAAGGTACAGGCCAAAAACATTCAATAAATGGATCTAGAAAGTTATAAATAACAAATAGATGAAGAAAACTATCTTCTAACTTGGAGTATTCCTCTATTAGAGACAACTGATTTAATAATAAAAGTCATGTACTTATTTACTAGTTGTTAACTCTTTTTGCTAACAATCACTTTGCACTGCGGTCACTTCAGCGAAGGCTGCAAACTCTCATATGTTAGGAGCATGGATAAAAGGACAGCCCCTGCTCCAAACAGCAGGCAAACTATTCAGCTTTCCCTGTGGTATCACAGAATTTGAAATAACTTACTAGAATGCAAAGTAGAGCTGGCTGAACATGAAAGAAGAGCTTACAAGCATTCACTTGCATTCTGAATGGCTCTGCGGTGGGACTGCATTTACACTAGTTTAATTCACTCTTGATGAACACCTGCATTTTGCTAGCAGAATTCACACACCTCACAAAAGAACCATAATATGAGCAGTGAAATAGTTTGCATTTCATGTATTTCTACATCAGTCATAAAATAAGTTATATTTTCAGATGCTGTGAGGAACCATAATAATCAGTCCCCTCCCGTTAATGGAAATATCCCCTAATCCCCACTATCTTATCTATTTAGGGAAAATTCTGCCCTGCATCCAAAACTAGGAATACTGGTGGCAATGAAATATTGGATGATCAGTTTAGAACATTGTTCAGGTCATAAAGTCAGAGAATATGCATCATCTTGTCTTAGAGCTAGTGGCTGATGAGGGTGTATATATAGGGAACAACCACCAAACCACAAAATTCTTCCTGATTACCCACCTCTCTCACAGGCCCATGTGATGTGGCAAGGCATTTGCCTAAGAATTCAGCTCTTAGTAGTTTTCCTCCTTTAATGTACACATATTTAAAATATATCATATTTTTAAATTAGCTAGTGACAGGGTAACAACATCAGACTTGGTAAGTCATACTTAAAGAGTACATACAACTAGTATGACTCCTCCAGTCCTGCTCTTCAGTCAACTAGTAAAAAAGCATTTCTTCCCTAAGCTGAGAATCACTCTGGCTAAATGCCTGCTTCTTCCAAGGAGGGGAAAGGCAAATGATCACAGCTAGCTGAAGCAGTCAAACAGCTTGTCTCAGGTATCCAGGTACGTTATCAGTCCTGCATGGTATCAATTATTGAGTTTGCTTGCTCTCCTCCATCTAAAGCGGCAGGAGAAGCAGCTCTTCCTTTAGTGTATTGCGTAGCAGAATAGTGTTACAAGGCACAATAGGAAGCACGTTGTGAGCTGCTGACACTGATGTCGCATTGTCTGGAACTGCACAAAGTGAAATAGGAGCCAGCTGGTTAAGTCTTCATTAATTTCAGCACATTCAACGCTTACAGTCAAACTGTCACTTAAGGATGCTTCATTTACTAATGAAAGGCAAGTGCAATCTCACAAATAACTGTAATGCCCTCAGCAGCAATCATCCCGTAATTATATAGGCTTGAGAAAACAGCAGACACCGTTACTTAACTAGAAAGCTGGCAGTGAATTGATATGCAAACGGTGATAAAGATGAAAAAGAGAAGTTACCCTTTACCTTCCAGTTATCATGCAAAAATGCCATTGGAAGACATATTAAGAGGTCAGATCATAAACCTTTTTTGCTGAAGGTCCACATATTTTTTTTTTAATCTGTGTCACGTCACGTCTTTGACGGACACTATTGTCTGCCTTTTTTTTTATCAAACAAAATTTTTACTAATATAATCTAAAAACCACTGATATTGAAAACCTTTATAACGAAAGTAGTTGCAAGTATCTGCCTGATCACTGTTACTGACTGCAGTATTCCAATTATGCCTGCCAATTACATGTAATTGTGTGTCAGGGATGAGGGGTGTCAAAAAAATTTACAGTGGTTTCACAGACCACTTGCAGAGGTCTTAAAGCTACTCAGGGTCAGAGCACCACAAATTAATTGTGACCTGGCCTATACTTTTGATCCACGGCAAGATCACACACACCACTTAAGAAATGCTTTACCATTAAGAAGCCTGTCTGGTCTCAAATGGCAAATGTAGAAGCCATGGCTCCAAGCTCTCTCTGACAGGGAAGGCGAGCCATCTCTCTCGCTTCTCTCAAGCTTCTTATTTCTGCCTCTTCCTTTATGCAGACTTCATACCGATGGGTAGCATAGCTGCATCAGAGAACCCTGAAGGAAGGAACTAATGTGTTTGGAAACTAACCTAGCAAAAATGGATTCATTTCCAGCTTGGATCACTTCCTTTTAGTGCTTGGAATATAGTGTCAGTAGCACCGGTAAAAGAGATGAAGCTAAAACAAGTATCTGTTCATGGCAGGACAGAGGTGCAGGACTGCCCTTTTTTTTTTGTTTGTTTTGTTTTGAAAGCATAGCCCTAAGTTGGATTAAAGTCACGATGGAGCAAGGGTCTAAATAACATAATCACATTTTACAGTTGCTGGAACTCCAGCAATTTAATTCCAATTTAAGACTTTTGGCCAAAGAAACACGGAGGTGAATCATCCAATTTTCTTCTGGCTACTTCATTCATACAGAAAATACACAATGATGGACAATAAATAGTAAACTAAAATGTTAAATTAAGTCCCTCATAAGGAAAGGTGAAGTTGGTCCTGGAAAGCATTCGTCATTTATGCATATGATGACATTCATCTTCCTTCAAGCCAGAGATACCACGGAACACATTTGCTATTATGTGGACCGTATTTGAGTTTATTATGAACTTAAAAAGCAAACTGTCTATTCTGTCTGGACACTAAAGCCACTGGGAGTCCTGCTAGAAAAGCACAAACGGAATACCGAACAAATAAATGTTACCAGAGTTTTCATAATTCTTATCAATTCAAGATTTCTGGCAAGAATTTATCCTGAGAATTGTTGCTTTTATTTCTAATGCTATACAATGGCCTGAAAAACTTCTGCTAACAGGAGGTCCCTTGTGGGTTTTAGGTTATTTAGAATATAGGCTTTGCCTTGAAAGGTCACCTACTCCAGCCCCTGAGAAAATACGTGCTCCTTTTCTAAGATCAACTGCCCCACTTGGTCTGTCCTTGTGCCCTTAATAATCAAGTTAATTAGAAGTCTGACAAAGGATCACTGCTGGTTTTTTGAAAGTAAGATACCACTTAAACTAATCTACAAGTATCCCCTTAACTTCCTTACGTCTAGCAAAGTGAATAGAACAAAGCAAACAGAAAATTTCCCATTGATTTCAATGAGATCATTAGCTTATATAATGGGACTAGGTTCTCAAATTTAGCATTTAGGTGGCTTAACTGGTTCTTAAAATATTTTGCAGAGAAAAGAGTCAGATAGCTGGTGTACTTAGGTTCCATGGGTGGCTTTGCTCTTGGCTGGTAGTGTGACTTTCTGCAAGTCACTCAACATTGCTTGTAAAGTAGGGCTAATGGTCTCTGCTCTTAAAATTTACTTTATAAAAGAGCAGAATGTACAGGCTGTTAGTTTTATTCTTTGATTTCCTATGTTAGGTGAATGCAGGTTTAGGACAAAATGGGAACAGACTGAAACATGGTGGTCCACTACCTTTTCCACTAGTCTGTAAGACCTTACTGCAAACTCCTAGAGCGGTTCTGCTTTATGTTTAGTTCTACAGGGATTTGAACAGAAAATAAGAACAGAGATAACTGTGCTGAGAATGCTGATACTTGATTTTATGTAAAGTGTGCATACACAGCCTAACATAAGGTATGGCTCCAGAATCAGACCACTTGTTATTTCTTCTGTTGGATCTATTGCCAATACTGGAGCACAGCATGAATTTTATGAATGGCAGCAGAGTCCACTGAATGAAAGATTATCACTTACCACTTTTAGAAGCAAATATTATTGTGCATAAAGCACAGTTTTCAAGTAAAACTAATTTCACATAGATAAGCAAAACACTTCAGAAAAGAAAAGAAGAAAAACTGGAGAAAGAAATGATAGAATGAAAGAATAGCAATGCTCAAGTATGCAAAGCTACTATGTAATAATATATCTTAAACCCATTAAATGCATATTTCTCCTCTAAGACAATACATATATAATTATGCCTTTTATATGTATAGTTTCATAAGGGCAGGTTTATTCTGATCCTGCAACAGCTCCATTGTAAGTTTTATAAATACGGAAATAATATAAAACAGTCTTAGCAATACAAAATCACTCCAAATTAGAAAAACAGTCTAAAACAAAAGCCAGCAAGCCGCAGATAAAGTAAACCAATGACTAACAGGAATTTTGACAATATCCTCAAGGCAAGACAGGTTAGATCCATATAGCTGTCTTACTGAACAGCTTTTAATAAATGAGAAGTACTGGATGCTGCAACATTTTAAATGTTAATATTTCAAACAAATTATTTCAGAGGTTTCATTTTTTAAATCACAAATATGTTTTGTACTGTGCCAAAAAATACACAATGTGTGTAAGAACATTTAATCAAAACACCATAATCCTATGAAGTAATCAAAACGGTTCTGGATAGAAGCAAATGAACCTTCATATCAGATCTATTATTAAGTCTATTCTGGTAACATTTTACAAATGCAATACTTTTATTCTAGTTGCCATACAACTAAGACTGGTACAGAGTTGTGCAAGACTGAGTCAGCAAGATACTTATGTATTTTCATCACTGTAAATATATAAAGAGTTACTGGAAGTCAATGAGATTAGCACCAGTCTTTAAGTTCTGTAGCTCTGCAAGTACTTCAGGGAATCCAGATTTAAACGCTAAAAAAAAAAAATCCTGTCAGAGTTAATATCTGCATTAATAATAGTATCAGTATATGGACTTTTATTTTAAAAAATGCTGGTTGCATCAGAATGTCAACGGAGATTTTAACATCCAGCTTATCTTCATTTGTGATCATATATATTTTAGAACTACAGCCAGAACAACTAAAATACCCACTGAGTTTCAGGAGGAAAAATCTGCAGCTATAAGAACCAGTTTATATATTTATATTGCAACATGGGAGTAAAAACAGTTAGACATTAGCAATGACTGAGGAAGAAACAAACTGTCAACAAATGTAACTTTGCTCAATCTATATATGCACCAAATGGTAACATGAAACCAGAATCTGACTAAAGGATAATTTCACAGAAACCTTGTTCCATTATTATGCTACTTAATATTTGCACATTAACAGCAATGCTCTATCAAACTGAAAAGTACTTTTTACAGAAGATCCTGGAAAACCTGTGATGAATACACTTTTTGTATTCTTGCAAAGGGTTCATTTTCATCAGAGATCCTGATTAAGTCAAGCATAGCTTTTTAAATCAAAAGATAGCTTGATGACCTAGTTTCACTTTATAAATGGCATTTCTTGACAGATCATAACTTTCATCTGGTTTTGCATAATTCTCATGAAATGTAGTTGAATCCCACTCTGATGAGAATTTTAATAAAAGGAAAAAAAGTTAGTTCTGTAATAGACAAATTCTTGTGCAAAAGAAGGAAGTCATTATTTCATATTACTGTCTTCTATTGCAATATTGCCTACAAGACAGCCAGGATATACATCAGTTTGCATCAGAGGCTGCATTAAATAATGTAGAGTAAATAATCCCATTAATGACAAATACAAAAAGAAATGGCTTGTAAAAAAACCAGTAATATCTGATATAAAATAGTTGTGCCCTATATTCTCCAGGTTCTGTCTGTCAAGAAAAAAAAATTAGAATCAAATTCATATCAAATTCAGGCCACTTATTCAAGTAACCCCAGAAAAGGCAATGAGATTGATTGAACAGTGAAGTAGTTTGTCCATACCCCAAGCACAGCTTCTATGCATTTTCCTACTCAATATAATTGTTTCTCAGTGAGAAATGCAGTGCACTGAGGCCAATATACAGCTCTGATGTTGCTTTATTATATACCTTTATTTTCTACTGCTCCAAGCATCCTTATACAGCATCACTCAAAAATACTGGTTCATTTTCTTTTCTCATTATGAGACTTGACCTTCAAAATCTGTAGACAACTTTTAAAAGCTTAATTTTAAAATTATGTTCTTTGATTGCAATGAAATACATCTTTCTTGCTGATTAATACTTACCTTTTCCCTAACCAGACCTTGGTTAGATTTTGCATTTTATGTAAAAAACAAACAAACAAACAAAACCCCAACACAAACCAAACCAAAAGAAACCCACAAAAAACACCCCCAAGCAGTCAAGTACTCTAAGGGCATAAGAAGCAGAAATCCCCAGTAGAATTAATTCTCTTACAAGGCTAACTTTTTAAATGACGTGAATCTCAATGAGGAAACCAATGTTTGCAAAAGCCTAATTTCCAAAACAT
This sequence comes from Nipponia nippon, assembly GCF_047370975.1. Lineage (NCBI taxonomy): Eukaryota > Metazoa > Chordata > Aves > Pelecaniformes > Threskiornithidae > Nipponia > Nipponia nippon. The sequence goes on along the minus strand of NW_028262413.1, from coordinate 29,357,663 downwards.
TTCACTAAATTTATGAAAATTTAAAAGAGCTGCCAACTAGAACACCATCTTAATAACAGGTGATATGACAAGGTGTTAGGAGATTTGCAGCTTTCCAGTCTTTCTTTAGACAATTTGCCTCTACCTCTTGGGGTGGGGGGGTGGGGGAAGCTATGAGAGGTTTAATACTATCAAGTCCTATTGTGCATCTCTTTTACAAAGTTTCAACTGGCCACCTATCACCAGTCTTAATGAAGAGTATTTAAAACACTAACCTATTAAAAACATTGAGGTCATCTTGTGGGTGACCAGATTTACAATTATTTCGTGTAAATGTAAGGTGCTGCTAAAAAGTGACTCTTCAATATGATAGTTTATATGCAAAAAAAGTTTATACATGGGCATTTCAGAAAGTTTTAGACAAAGAAAATAAATTTATTTTATTTCACTAATATCATATGAATGATCTGAGATTTATGTATGCTAGCTTTTCAAGCAGGTGATTTTTCTTCAGCTTAATCTTTACTCCTGAAAACTAAAGCCACTTACATATGGTTTTCCCATACTTTAAGCACATTAACTTCTCACTTTTCCATCTTATAGTGTCTCCTATGGAACAAGCGCTTAAAACATAATGCATTAAAAAAAAAAAAAAAAAGATTTCACTATGAAAGTAGCATTCAGGTGCTATAAGCTCAGAGCAAAAAAGCTACAACCAGATAACACAGTGGCCAGAAATACATTCAAATAAAGAAATGATAAGTCTAACCATGAGGGGAGTGAAGTTTTGAACAGTCTTCTAATAGGAATTGTGGGGAATGAAAAAAAAAAAAAATCTATTTTACAAAAAGGATTAAGTTGACTCCTTTGCTTCTGCCATACTGATACTACAGACTCTGTAACCCTGGGTATTATTGTGAGGAGTAGAGTACCAACTCACAGACATACAAATTCACAAGAAGTTGCCTAGTTCTCATTTGGGGGGGGAAAGAAAAAAAAAAAAAAAGAAAAAAAAAAAGAAAGAAAAGGATTAATCAATGATCCATTTCAAAAGCAATTTATATGTAGATGCCTGGCTGTACATTGGGGTACAGATGTGCACAACACCCTGTTGCAAAGTGGACCCTGGTACACAGTGTTTTACTTTGGTCCCGTGTTCAGAGGGCCTGGCAACCCAAATGCTGTTTCAAGAAATGAAAAACCTGCATTTTAAAATTATGGAACCACTACCCCATTCTCCCCTTTTCTGTTCTGAAGGAATTCCACAAATGAGAAAAAGGCAGATAAGACGGCAAACTCCCAAGTCAAACATCTCCGTTTGTATTACAGCAACTGCATACTCCCCCAGAATGTAGTGGAAAGGCAAGAGCTCTCTGTGTGGATGGCTACAGCAGTAACCCCAGGATTTCTGTGTTTAAAAGATCCAAGAGGTATGCAATAACTAATGGATCAGAGGCAAATCACCATCAAAATAAGGACTTTAGCTGATTGTTCACAGCATGAGGCTAATATTCCTTCCTGATACATTCTGGAGATTATTGTCCCGAAACTTGTCATTTTATTGTACTTAGCATATATAACAAGTGCTCTTACTAGTAAAAAATTATCTAGCACTATACTAATGAACTACAAGTCTGCCTGTAACAGAGAAATCCCATAGGCTGGCTCAATCCACTGGGCCTAACTACTGCCAGGCTTTGAGATCAATTACCCAGCATTATGCAAGGCAGGGGCTGCAAAAGCCATTAGAGAAAGGCAATTTCTACATGAAGAGTAGTGAATTAGGGATGACATTTCAGCTCTTGCATTTGCCAGTTTATGCCAAGAAGATAACGTTAATTACATTTGGATTTTGTTTTGTTGCACTGCAGTTGTCTCTGTTCTGTGTTCACTTTTATTGGTAGTAGGAAGACTGACACTGGTGTTTTACAGATCTTTGATTTCCCTCTTGCCTATTCAGCAGGGATGTAAAAAAGCCTTTTTGGATCTTAGACTACTAAGTCTAAGATCACTAACTTAGACTAATATATTACACTGATAGACTGCTGGTGAGGGTGACGTGTAACCAAGTGGAAATTAAAGAAGCTCCATTTTCATATTTCCTACAATGACAAGAAAAAGGCTAGGAATTTAATAAGAGCATTTAATTTATGACTTGTTTTCTGCATGGGATAACATTTTAAAGCATTTTAAAGCATATATCCATTGCCTGACTCTCCGTATAAATACCTACACCTGTGAAAAGTCCTTGTTAGCAGTAACTCCAAAGAAAATTAGTATTTAAAATAATTGTTTCTAGTTCAAGGGATTAAGTCAAAGATTCTGAAAGTGAAAAGAAAGTTATTTGCTTTTGTGTGCACTGGATCTGTCCCTTGGTTAGCACAAGATAAACTAAACGTTAATATCCTGTGCTGTTAATTGTCTATGTTTATAGCTTCATGTAAGAGAACAGATCAATGCAGCCAGCCCTGTCTGCATCTCCTAATAAGTAGTCAGCTGCCTCCTCCTTCAGCACACTTCTGTTCGATATATTGCCTCACTGTATTTTCAGAAACTTGTTCAAGATGCCCACTGTGCAGATAGCTTCCCGCGATCCATTTCACCAAGATTTGCAGTGTGCTGAAACATGACTGAAAACTGGGAATTATTATTTTTTTTACCCTATTAAAAAATCAGTTGATGCAATGTGAAGTAAATAAAGTACCACCAATAAGCTATCCCTGGATATAAAATGTATACTTCTTCTGTCAAGGTAGGAAACTGCCATCCAGGAGTGGATGCAAGCATAAGGATACCTATTCTGGAATTATGCTAAGCATGTTTCTATGACTTACCCTTAGGAGAAGTAAAATTAGATAAGACACTATTTTTTTCCCTTTCCCCTCTTATTGACAGCAAAGGTATCAGGGAGAGAAAAAGATGGTATTGCTACACTTTCTTCTTTACAAAACACTCAATAGAAAGATTCTACTAAAAACTCCCATTGTCAAGCTAGTCACCATCCTTATCCTGCTTCCTAGTCCAGACATCGAGGATTTGACTCCTTTCCTTGTATACAGAGAAGGGAATTAAACTATATTTAAGAACCCATCCTTACAATACTATTACAATTGCTGGGAAGGAATAGTAGAATACATGCATGCAGGCTACAAATGAAGTTTTTGTTTATATTTGGAAAAAACACTCCCCAAAACAAAACAAAACCCCCCCACAAACATATTAAGATATGTTTCTCCTTTCCTTCCCCTAATGCAAACTAAGATATCTTACCTGGTAGGCATCTAGCTGTTCATCAGTAAATATTGTTTGCTTATTACCCATCTTAAATGAGGAATTCTTCCTCTATGCAAATGCATCCCATCAGAAGTAGCTGGATTCCTCTGTATTGTAGGCATTTAGAGCACATATACTCCGTGAGTGCGCTGGAAAAATCCCAAAGCCTGCATTGAACTGGTTCTGACTGTACCTGTCCAATGAGGAAGGACGCAGTATTGAGAAATCTTTGCAAAGGCTTGACCTGAGTGTGCTGGGAAGGAAAGTGTTAAAATCACAGGCAGGTGTCGCCCAAAACCAGTGATGCCATTCTCCCCCTTTTTCAGACGCTTTTCTAAGAGGCATACAGAGCTTTTATAACTTAAAACCGAGTAGCCAGTACTAGAAGAAATCAGCTCCCTACTGCCTGGGTGTCTCGCTCGCTTGCTCGCTCCCTGACTTCAGGGCGCTCCAGCTCGGCACCTTCGTGTTTTAGAGCAGCTTTGCGTCACCCGATGGCGCTCGGTAGCGCAGTCGTATTACACATACACGCACACACAGAGCAAATCTAGTAACTAGAAAAATGGATTAGCAGAGTAAAGGTTTCTGCAGCTGGTCTCCTCACAGATAAAAGTACATCCTACTCAGTGCTTGGATCTGACCTGTACCATGCTGCCAATGTTAAACACAGCTGGATGGAGGCTCAAAGTGTCCAGAGTGTCCCCACATCATCACAGGTGCCGCGGGGGCTCCACAGTAAATGCTGATGTCTACACTGTGGCTATAACCAGCCTGGGCTATCAAGGATGTGAGTTCACTACCAGAGGTGGCAAACTCCCAGGTATGCCAGTGAATGCAAGTATTCCTTCTCACATTAATTTAATCTTCCTAATTTTTTTAAGTAGTTTAAACAGACGTCAATCTGACTCCTTCGGCTCAAGCAAGCACAGCTGGAAAGAAAAAAAGTTACCACAGCCTAAAGCAAAGGTAGAAAGTACCACTAGAGGGCTCACAATGTATTTTAAACTAATACAACCCTATTTCCGGGGAAATTAAAAAAAAAAATAAAAGAAATAAAAGAGCATGTAAGAGATGCACACAGACAAAATTAATAAACTCAAACAAAATTATATTATCTACCATCTGCAGAAGGATAAGCTCTTATAACAACAGTAGGAAGAAGGCTGAGTGAGAAAGGATGGGAACAGGGAGGAAAGACCTGTTATGAATACGTTTCTTTGGACTGCTCACTTCCCATTTGTACACACAGGAACGGGAGAGGGTATATAAATATTTAATAATAAAATGCCTACCTTCTTTACCTACAGCTCCGCCAATGGTCATTATTTCCTCAGCAAGTTAGCATGTTTAATAAAAACACCTGGAGAATTATCTTGTGCTTTTTCCTAGAGCTTCTAATGATCCTGACCTGATAACAGCATTGGATAATAGGAGTTCGGTTTACCTTGGCATATAACAACAAAGAACAAACGTTTAACAATAATACTGAAAGTAAATGTATTGTATACACAGTAAAAATATTCTATGAAATGTGTTGGATATGTAGTAAAAACAATCTACGAAGTGCTGAAGCACAGACTGTTCCAAGAGATGTCTTACTTAGATTGTAATATTTAGAAATGCAGATCTGATGAACTGCAAACCAGCACCACCTTGAGTTACAAACCCACAAGGTATTACCATATATACAAAATAAATGGCTTGGGGTGAGAATGTATTCAACGAGGCTTATTAGCGATAAGCAAACATCAGAATTTTAACAGTGAAAGAAATGGATTCTACCAATAGAATATATTGCAGCACAGTTTCAAAATAAGAAGGAAGAAGCTAATAGATAAGAACAATACAAACTCTGAATGACCTACCAGCAGATCAAGAGTGCTGCTAGCATCTATTCGAATATCAGACAGTTGAATCGACTGTTACACAGCCAAGTTGACCTCTCTTTTTGTAGCCACTAGTGTTGTGGGTTTTTTCCTTTTCCCCAAGGTACAGTGGCATTGGATTCTTGTTATGTTCAAAAAGATTCTCCATAAGCAAGTCAGAACGTAAAGACGAAAAAAACCCAAACCTGCAAAATACAGTATTTCCATTTATTAAAAGTGCTCTTTTAACACACTTTTTTTGAATCAAAAAGCAACAATCTGTAAGGACCCCTTGAGATTAAGAACTTTCACAATTCTGAAAGTTCTTACATATCCTCAACTCTGAATGAGCTTCATCATTGGCTGTAGTGGTTATGCATATAATTAAGCGTGTTTCATATCTGGTGCTACTGAAATGCCAGAGCTAGCAGCTGTTCTCACTCAGACCAGACCAATACATAGTCAAGTGATTTGCGTGAAATAGCACTCCTTTCACAGACACTTAATTCAAGCTGCCTATGCAAATCAGATGAAATATCAATGGCCAAATTATCTTTAATGTCATTATACAAAAGTGAATTGACACCAGGGGTGCACTGGGCTCCATATCTTTTCATCTTGTCATTCTGTATACTTAACAGTATTACTACAGTGAAAAGGCTGACATCTCATGTCTTCTTTTTTTTACCTGCTTTTATATTCCTGGCTGTTTGGTCCCACTGTATCCTAGATGACACACACATCAGCTAATCTCTATCTTTAGAATCAAAATAATAACAATAAAAAGCAGAAGGGCTAAATGGAAAGCACCAACTAGTAAGACTTACTTGTGGTTACAAAGCAGGCCAGAGGTAGAGTTCCTGAGGTTCACAGACATATTCCCGTTTATGCCTTTGGGCCTGGCTTTCCACTCTGCCTCCTCCGCTTTTCTCTTGCATATTAGAAATGCTTTGGTTTCATGTAATGTAGAGAAATTATGCAGGAAAACTGGTATGGCTAAGAGAGTTGATTGCTTTAAAACAGTTAGAAGTTCTTGCTTTAAAAGAAAGACGCAACTTACCAAGGGAACGGCACCCACTGAGCATATGGACAGAAAATAAACTGTTTCTTCAGTTCTTCTTTCCATACCCTGAAGAGTATTTTCCACTATTAAATAAGATCAAAATGCACAGAATTTTAAAAAGAGGATTCAAACACTGATTGTTGAGGGTTCCACTACACTAGCTAGTTCTTCTCAAGCATGCTATTGTGGTACCTATATTTCACTGCATAATTACCTTGCTATACTAATTGGGTAAAAGTTAAAGACAATATAATGCACAAACTCTTTTTGACTCCTTGTATCTGTTTGTATGTATCAAAGATCAGATAATTTTCCAGTTTGCTCTTTTTCACTTCTTCTATCTGTTCGTATTTATCAAAGATTAGTTTAATTTGCCAGTTGGGTGTTAAGCAATACTTACTCCCAGCATAAGCTACTGCAACAAATCAATACTTTTCTATGTACACAGCAAGATCTGACCTTAATGTTATCAGTACCAGCCTTTCATCACACTATACCGTATTTCAATTTCTCTAAAGTGTTTGCCAAAGCACATGATTTTAAGCTATTTATCAATATATAGCATACATCTTGCCATCAGTTGTAAAATAAAGTTTATTAATTAGTGTAAGTATATATACAACAGTCTGGACATTACACTGGCCATTATACCAGAGAACATGGTTAAGTAGCCACTGTTCATCTGCTTTAAAAGTTTAATTCATGGAGCAGAAAATATATTATCAACCACATACACCAGATTTAATATTTTATAGCAAAATGGCTGTCAGCTGCAATAGCTTAACACCCACCTTAGGCTGCAATCTGACCCCAGCTGCAGGGATGTGTTTCCACAGCCGGAGCTCAGGGAACGGGCCAAATCATGCTAGCACTCCTGATCGCCTTCAGTGCAAAGTCTCTTGCGCTGAACTGTTGCTAGCCATGGCTGCTCCACCAGCTGACTTTGATTTATTAGTAGAGATGTTAAATTTAATAACCTCCAACAGACAGGTCCTACTACCTTAAATTGCCTCTGTAAATTATGCAGTAAGAACTTGACTGGTTTAGGTATGAAAGCTCTTATTCCTTGTCAAAGGAAGATCAAGATACTATGAACAGAGATCACTTTACCTGTTAACGAGAAGATCCACATAGAGTTTTAACAATCAAGTTGCACATCTACTGCCTTCACTGCTCAAGCTCAGTCGCTACAACTTTTTTTTGAGTTTTCATATATAGACATAATCAAAAGTTATCCTTTTAATTGGGGAAAAAAGAACCTGCAGGATTTCGTGCCCATTACACCAAATATTCAAACAATTTCTCTCCCACACAGATGTTTCCTTGCAGATTAGCTCTTCGTAAAGATTCACCCTGTTAGCAACAAGAACAGTGTTGATATAGAAGGGCTGTCTGTCAGTTTATTCTGTTGCTACTTTCTGTAAGTTAAGTTAGGGCTCCCTGCTACTGAAAGTGTAAGCAACAATGACCACTACTTGCAATGATTACATGGGAAAAGTTCTATCCTCCACCGAAGCTGTGGAAATCCACTCTGAGTCTTCAGGGCTTGTCTTATTTACTTGAACCCTATTCACAATTCTGTTTGCTCACAGGTAAATGAGAAATAATAATGTTCATGTACAATAGGTGCTGTGGAGATAAAATAATTAAAATGCTTGTGAGTCCCTTGAATGAAAAATGCTACAGAGCTACAAAACATTACCATTGTAATATGCTTCACCAACTGTCACAACTTGCCTCTTATTCAATAGTTACTGCAAACTATAAATAAAAAATGAGCTGTAAATACACAGTTACAAGACAGACATCCTAAAATGAGTGAAAATGATGGTTTCGTGCTACTGCAGTAGATTGATTTTCCAACACATGACCAATTGGATGCTTAGACCACACTAAATTTGTCTGGAAGTGCTAGCCTATAAGAGAATGCTTCATGGGACTGAGCCCTGTCTTATGAATGAATAAACAGAACTTGAGAAAGATGCAAAACTCACAGCCCTCAAACCAGTGAAAGATGCTGACTATCTGACTAAATGCATTTGTTATGATGAGCAGGAACTTTCTGCAGAGAGTTTTTAATGCTAAAGAAAACAAACAGAAAGGAAAACCTTGTGCCAAATTTGTTGGTTTTATGCTCTTATCTATCTAACCTAATAAAATACACTATCTTGGAAGATGGAGGTTTCTGACCTCATTTCATTAAGCCTAATTTATCCATAATAAATCAAGTAAAAATTACTTTTTTTTTTTAAGATGCTTTACACAAGACAATGCTTTGCCTAGGGACAAAATAATAATAAAAAAATTAATGGTTTCCTATGCAGACTACATTTAATACCATTAATTTCCTCATATGGATTCTCAATACCGTGTTCACTAGGGGAAAGAAACTCCTGCTATCTCTATATAGGCATCTTTTTTCTAGGCAAAGTAACTACTAATGGTTTTATTACTGTGTTGTTTAGCCCTTCTCAGAACAGACCCAAACCAGCCACTGTTAATGGCTTATTAATGTAGTATTATTATGGTAGCACCTATAAGACACAGATCAAAATCTGTTGAAAATATGTGTAAAAAATCCTTTCTCCCCAGTTTCTCTCCTCCACTCAATTTACAATCAAAGTGTAAACCGAGAAAGTACATGCAGCTACAGTCAGAAAACACAAGAAAATAACATGAATATACTGATCAGCACATAATCAACATTTATGAAGTCCTTTGGTAAGCATCATGGCAAAATAAACAAATATAAAGAAAGGAGTACAACAGATGTACACATCTCATGGGAAGCAGTACAGTAAAAACATTAAAAATTCAGCTAGTATGTCCTAGAAACGTCACAGGTCAATTTGAGATGGGAGCAGGCCTCAATTTGCAAAAAGCTGGGGGGAAGCAGTGAATAGGACATGTAAGCTGTGGAACGTAAAGTGGCACAACAGAAGAGCCAATAGGTGTAAAGTATGATCAAGCTTTGAACAAAAAAAAAAAATTTTACAGAAACATTTAGAACAGATATCTGCAGGACCAATTTGGATTTTAAGACTAAAATGAAAAAGCAGCAGTAGTTACCAGAAGAAAATCAGTATCAAGAGAATTCTGCACACTTGCAATTACAGACAACATCTGAGAGACTATTCTCAATTCAAAGCATTATCAAAAATAAAACAAAACATACACACAGTATGCTATTTCAAAAATTGTGAGTACCCTTCGGTGCCCTGTCATGGGACGGGGGAAGGAGCAAGCGACCCCCAGAAAATAGTGGCTACTAATGCTGGGCAGTTTTGAGGATTTCTACTTACTCACACTTTCAAGACGAGAGCAAACTGAACACACAGTCTTAGTGCTGAGTTTTCAAGCACATACAGGACAGAGGTAAGTAAATGGAAAGGCCGCAAGCATTTTGATAATTCCATCACCAAAAACTGGCACCAAATTATACTGAGATAGAATCCAAATCTTTATGTTGCCAAAAAAGTATAAAAAACCAAAGGCAGTTCTGGTTTTCTTTTAAATAGTCTTTTGAGTTTAAACTTTCAGGATATATTACACTCTACATTTTGTATCACTCTTTGCAGCCACTGAGTTTAGAAATTCAGTCTTGGTTTTAAATCAAAGCTGAGAGTCTCATTTATTTCTATAACTAATTTTTGAACTGACAACAAAAGAGTTGACTTTAGTTGACTGAACAAAATTGCAAGCAACGGCCACACCGTTATTTAGACAGCAGAACCCACCATATCATAAGAGAGTCTCTGCATCACTGTTTGTCTAAGCGGATCACACAGAAGGTGGAAGTATTATCGCCATTTCACAGGTAGGAGAAGCTTTTACAAGTCAGATGAAGCAGTAATTCCCAGAGGTCTGAGCTCAAACTGCCTTAGTTCAAGCTTGGTGCTTTACTCTGAAGAACATCCCAAGCTAGCTTACCACCCTTAAGCATAAGGAAGAATAAGCATTTCATAACTGCTTTAGGTGGGACTCTAAGACAGCTGTCTCAATTCTTAGTTATCACTGTAAGAAGCGCAGCGCTGTCTCCCTTGCCGTATGCTGCTCAGGAAGGGACGCTCCACAGCTGGGGGCCTCCCACAGCCACAGCCTAAGCCGGCTCCTAGAACTGACGCACAGGAGCATCAACATTTTTAAAAATAACGAGACAAGTACCTCAAAAATTAAGGCAAATACAAATTTTAAACTTCCCCTATTTCGACAGCTTTGTTTTCTGATGCTTTAAAGCGCGTGGGTTTTTTTTCTCTGCTGCAACAAATACCTGACACTCTTCTTCGTTCATGACAGCCATTTTCTCCTGTAAACGACCCAATTCTAGAATCTGAGATTTTACAATAGCATCAAATGCTTCAAAACCGGAGGCCGCTTGCAAAACCGCTTTTGTTTGTCGCTGGGCAGATGCCACGGCGGCGCCGCCTCACACGCCGCCCGGGCTCCCGGCGGCTCTCCGCCGCACTCCGCCCTCCGGCGGCACCGGGCTGAGCCCACCCCAGCACCTCACGCACCGCCAAGAGCGACGGCTCTCCGGCTGCACCTCCGCCGGGTCGCCCGGGGCAGCCGGGCGGGGTCCGGCCGGGCCGGTGGCACGCAGTTGCCGGGCGCTCCCCGCGGTACCTCAGCCCGCAGCGGACCGCCGGGGCGGGGGGGGCAAGGAGGGGAACACTTCCCGCCACACAGGGCCGGGGCATCCCCGCTGCCGGGGGCAGGATGAGGAAGGCGGCTCGGCCCGGGGCAACGGCGGGCGGGAACCGAGGCACCGGTGCCGCCGCGGCGGCCTCCCCGGGGGCGGGGCCTTGGGCCGCGGGGGCGGGGCCTGCTGCTCTCCGGGCGCCGGTTCCGGTCTCGAGGCGGGCGCGGGTGTTCTCGGGCCTCAGCGCGCCGCGGTGCCTGGGAGCATCATGGCTGCAGCCGCGTGGATGCCTACGGTAAGCGAGGGGGGACAAGCCCCTTCCCCGCGCCGCCGTGGGGCGGGCGGCGCCCGGGGCGCGCGTGTGACCTTGGCCGCGGCGGCGGCGGCTCGGTGGCGCCTGAAGCGATGCCGCCGCGGGGCGCCGCCCGCCCGGCCGCAAGGTCGCGGTGCCGCCGGGCCCCGGCAGCGATCCCCGGGGGCGGAGGGCCGCAGAGCTCGCGGCCGAATGGCGGTCCCGCGGCGGCGGGCTCTCTGCCCACACCGCCCCGGGCCGGACCTCCGGTGCGGCGGCGGGAAGGGTCCGCGGCGGGCCGTTACTCAAACGGCCGCTGCTGCCGCGGGCGCCCGGCCCGGCCGCGGCGGAGGGAGCGCCGCTCCATCCCTCTCGGCGCGGCCCCGCGGCGGCGGCCTGGCGGGGAGGTCGCGCCGTAGAGGTCGCGGCACCGGCACGGCGCCTCGCCGCAGCCAGGCCGAGGAGGGGCTCGGCCCTCGGGCAGCAGCGGTCCGGCCCCGGGTGCGCCTGCAGCTGCGCGCTGCTCGGGGCCCCCCCCCGTGCGGGGCCAACCGTGCCCTGCTTACCAACAGCAGGGGTGGGAAACGCCATTCCTGGAAAGAGCCTGCGGTGCCAGGCCGTGCGGAGACTTCCTGGGGGAGAGGCTCAGTTACGGGGTTTTGTCCGATTGCTTTCTGGCCTGCTACCTGGCCTCCGGGGTTTACTGGCTCTGAACTATTCTGCAACGCAGGCCTTACTCCCTGGGGCTGTCACGGAGACGCTGCTGCTTGTTGCCTTGTAAATGAAATTTCTTTTGCACCTTTTAATAATAGCCTGTTGGAGGCTAAGTCATCGAGGAAGCCCCACTTCGCATGTTTGTTAAAATATGGAAGAGCTGTCAAGAGTTAATCACGACACATGGGTTTAAGGTCAGAATGGATCGGTTTTGTTTAGCCTGATTCTCTGCTAGTGTTACAGATGTTGAACTTCAGTATAACGTCCCAGGCCCACGATTTCTGGCCAGACAGACTGTGCTCTTTCCAGGGCTACTCTGGAACGTGAATCCTGACTCTCTATGCGGGAACTGTACCACGAGGGCACTTACGCTTGTGTAGTCAAATTCACCTTTTCATTTATTGCTCCAGCTGTTGCCTCAGATATATGGCTAGCTGTGGCAAACATTGCTTGCCTGTTGCAATGACCTTGTACATCTCACGTTAGGTTACAAGTAAAAATAAATTCTATCTTAAATTACTTCTCCCACAGCATTTGTTACAATATACATGAGAATTATATTGTTTCTAGTTGTTTCTATTAGTGCCAACATAGTTTGTCCCTTTTGCCGCACAGCTACATTCAAGCATAGGTGTCAGTAAAGATAGGAGGTAACAAATACAAATCGGACAGGAGAGGAATACAAACTGTCAAATACATTCCTGTCTAGCCTGATAGCTGCAGACAGACTGCATACATGAGCATGGTAGAACTGAAGTAGTGTGAGTCTATTTACACTTAGAAGTCTTCTGATTCTTAAGTCATAGAGGCATGAAAAATCCTAGAGAGGAGGATAAGACTGGGAGGCTGTGATTTTTCTGCAGTTATCGATACTGATACAGTTGGGGATTTTGTCTGTGGTGCTCCGCTAGGCAAGAGTTCAAGCTGTGGTATCATCCCAGTTTTGAAGCTTAATGCCAGTTCGGAATATTCAGATGTTGGAAAATGTAATTCTTTGACTATGCTGTGTAGACTCGTTGCTATGGTGAATTTTATCTTTAATGTGTATTTCAATTATGCTTTTTAAAAACTGCCAGGCATGCAGAAGGCAACAGTACAAAACCTACAGATGTAAAAGGTGGAAGAAGAAAATTCACGACAGTCTGAATGGAAGAAGTGACACTAATGCAAAGTAGTTTTGCAAACATTACCTAAAACGTGTAAAGATACTGTCTGCCCAACTGTTAACGAAAGTGTTTGATTTTTCACTTTGCTTTCCACGAATCTTAATCCTTAGCATATCACCTATTTAGTTAGAGTTACGCAACCTTGCTTCCAATGTGTAGTATGTAAGGACTCAGGTTGTCGTGCAGTAACTTCCCCTCGCCCCCAGGCAAGATAAGAGAGTATGGCGCACTGCAAAGCGCGGCTGTCCTGGGTTTGCCTTGTGCTAAGAATACCCACATGAGGTGTTAGTGCACAGAATGTTAGAGAGCGACTTGGCAAAGCATTAGTTACTCTTGTTTCATTTGGATTTTTATACTAGTTCAAGATAGGAAATTTAAAGCAATATGATTTTAAAATGCAGATTTGCTGCAATATTGTTAGCTTTTAAAAATTCCATTTATGTGGTAAAATAGCATCTTTTTGCTTTATGTTCTTGCAGGTTTCTCGATTGCTAGGTGCTTTCAAAAACCAAAAACAGGTGACCAGAAGTTTTGGTAGTGCTGTGAGTATGATAGTACCATTTTTTTCTTTTAAGAAGTTTCTCAAGAAGGGGGTTCAGAAATTTATAAGATTGCTGCTGTTATTTTTACATTCTCAAAAAAATAAGGCCAAAACAAGTGAACATATATGCTCTTAATGCTGTGCTGGACTTATACTCGTTAACTACTATCTTTGGCAATTGCATATTAAAGCATAAGTGATAATACAAAAGGCTCTAGTAAAAGATAGAAGTGGCATGAAGACTTTTCACAAAATATGGACATAAGCCAGTCTTCTGAAACTCATCTGGAAATAGGCAAATATTGGGCAAAGCAGAAAGATTGTTGAGAAGCTTCTAATTTTCTTTATCTTGCAGACTTTCCTCTAAGCACTAGATTACTGCTGCTTTTAGAATACCTTGCATATAAATTTCTGCCTTTTCAAGGCCCTCTTTAAAGTATTTTAGACACTGATTGTTTATTTCCTTGCGGATGTTTTACCTTCTTTATGTGTATGTGTTTGAAGTGCCCATGGGCCCTTTTTTTCCAGTGAAGATGGCCTTGAAAACTGCTCAGGCAGAAGCAGGGCTCAGCACCGCTGCATGCACCCTTAAGCACGACTTAATTTTGAAGAGGAACTGTGACTTTTAATACAAGTTTTGGAGAACAGCAGGTAGAACAGCTAAAAAAGAAACCGAAGAGTCGCTCATATCTTATACAGTATAAAAAGATTTAGAAGGTGAGGCACCTCCAGTTCTGTTTATACCACATTACTGTTTCAGATGAAACGTTCTGTGGCTCAGGTGGAGTCCCGCTGTGCTGTGAAGCAACAACGCAAGACAGCACAAAACTAATCGTGAGGCATTCCATCAGTTACGTGCTTGCTCAATAGCAGTGTTCTTTTATCTGAGGCTCTGCTTCTTTTGTTGTGCACAGTGAATTTCTTTGGCTCAAACTAGTTAAAAAATCAGTCAAAAGATATTGAAATTCTGAATAGTTTGTGTGGACAAGGATGGAAACACATCTTGTGAGTTGATTCTAACTGGGGTTTTGCAAATAATGCTGTATCTGAGCTGCCTTTTTTGTAGGTAAAAATGAGCCCTTACAAAACTGTTGGAAATCTTTAAATAAAACAAAAAGAGCTGGGGCACATACGATTAGAATAGTGATCATAATTTTTTTTTTTTTTTTTAATCAAAGCAGAGTACTTTCTTCCCCTGTTATTCAGTGAGCCTGGGCTTTGCAATTTATTTCATCTGTTTGATGATGATAAAAGAAACAAGACTGAGAATATTATGGGAGGAAAATAACTTGGTGTTGTTAAAAACAGGTCTGAGATTTTTAGGAAGTCACTTGAGAAGTTTAGATATCCATGAAATTTTCTCTTTTTTTAGGTGAATGTAGCTTTTCATAAATTTAATTTTTTCTAGCATGTGTCAGTATTATGCAGCATGTTGATAATATTGAAGACACATGGGTAACAGAACCGTAACTAGGTAATATTATCTCACCTCCAAATTTCAAGAAGAAAGCATGCTGAGATCATTCATTTCAAGGAGTACTGAGCAGGAACCTGCCTTTCAGGTTAAACCTCTGTGTTTTGAAATAGAAATAGATAGCAGGCAGATTTTTAAACAATTCTCTCAAAACATGTGCGCGCTCCCTTTGAAGGCAAGCTAGTCATTCTCGCTTCTGTCCAATACTGCTATTCTTCATGGTGAATATTTGGTAGCTGAAGCTTTCTTTTCTTTTCTGGTAGTGACTTACTTCTTACAACACATGAAAATGTTTTCTACATAGAAAACAAGCATTCATTTGTTGTACTACTGATATTTCTTTACCTAGGTACAAACGGTAACTTTAATCCCAGGAGATGGCATAGGACCTGAGATTTCTGCTGCTGTCATGAAGATCTTTGATGCTGCCAAAGTAAGTCATACTTGTCTTGCTGTAAGTTTAACTACCACAACAACTATTAACTAGGTGTACTAAAAATGTTTTCTATTTAACTTCCAAAAGATCAAGTCATGTTTAAGCTATTAAAACTTCTTGACAATAGAAAGAGTCTGAAGCTTCAGCTAATAAAAGATAGGATTGCAATATCAACGCAGGGTTTGGAACTGTTAGCTGGTGGAGGAATAGAGAGTTGAGAGCAAATGTTGTGTTTAATTTTTGGAAATATGAACTCAATGTATCATGTGAAATCACCTTGTTGGGGTAGCAATCCTGAGCAACTGATGGAGGATGTTCTTTCATTCCTTGTGACTTCCAGTGCAGATGAAAATGTGTGTGAAAGGACTGGCTTATTCTTAGAAATCAAACTGCTACACTGCCAAACACATTCACTTAAGTGATATGAAAACTAAGTACATCCAAGAACTGTATATCCAAGAACTGTTTTACTACCTATCCGAGGAACTTTACCAGAATTTGTCCAGTTTCCTTGAAAGGAAATATAGCTTTTCAGGAAAGATGCCTGTTAAATTGTTCCACATTAGTTACTAACTAGTAATTACTACTACATTCCCACTATCCGACTTAGATTTGGAAAAAGTGAAGTTCTCTCTAATTATATATGAAAACTTTGTAATAGTTTTGGTTGTTTCTGGGGAATCAAGCAGGAGGTATGGAGGAGTAAAACCTAAGTTTGTGTGTGAGTGCATGTTTGCAATACTTAAATCAGATTTATTTGTTTTAAAGGGGATTCTCTAGTATGTTATACTTAGATTGGTTCTGTTTGCTTGTGAAAGCCCTCGTGTCTTTTCCTTTATGGTCCTTCCTCCACTTAGAAGATTCCCGTGGTGAATGCAAATTCAGAAAGCATTGTGGAACATTTTCAGTTAGATAACATATATATCTATGTTATATACTGTCTTCCAGGCAGTATGGATGAGGAGTGCTCAATGAGTTCAGTTTTCAAATGTCTTGTCTCCTGTATACAAGGAACTCAATAGCTCTAAGAGCTTGAAAGAAGTAGCGTGTATATTGCAATTCTAACGATTTCTGTGTATATGATGCCTAGGGAGGCATTTTGTGGTATTGAAGTTTATAATGATATGTTGCTCACACTATTTCATTTTCACTTAATTACATTTTTAAAAAATTGTTTATTTTTTAGTTCAAACATCTCATGCTTACTCTCACCAGAGAAAAAATGTTTAGGAAGGCCTGGGCAAAACTCCTTATGCACCTTTTTTGTGAAAGAGAAGTTACAGCTTAAAGCAGAAGTCATGATATTTAAGTTAACATAGAGTAAATGTGTTTAGGCTCCTATTCAGTGGGAAGAGAGGAATGTTACAGCTATCCAAGGACCAGGAGGGAAGTGGATGATACCTCCAGATGCCAAAGAATCCATGGATAAAAACAAAATGGGATTAAAAGGTACTTTAGGGGTTAATACAAAGATATTAAATACTGTTCTTTTTATTTTGAGTCTGATTTAAAGCTGATGTCCTTCATCTGTAGCACAATAAAATGGCTAATTATAGGGGACAGCCTGTCAGGTAGTCTTCCGTAATCTTAAAACAGTCCTTCATTTCAAAGCCATAACATTTATAGATCTTCTAGGAAATGTGTTAAAGGCAGGTATTACTACATACCAACCTTTGGACACTATGCAGAATGCATTTCTAATATAGTGGATGTACAATAGTAAGTGATAGCTATATTCTGAATGAATAGTATTTTTTAATGTTGTTTTCAGTGAAAACCTTTTGTAAAAACTCCTATTCCATGCAAGGGTTGCAATTTGGCCTTTAAACAGCTGATTAATATCACTGTGTAGTACTCTTGATAGCACAGAGAATTCCCATGGCATTTCAGCATCAGGGATAAACAGGAATTTGGAGATCCTCTGTAAGAGTACCACTTTACCTCGAGTTTCACCTCTAAAATTCATGGAGGGGTTTAATCTTCTCATTCATTCTTGTATTTTCTTTTCTTCTTCAGGGCCTTTAAAGACTCCAATTGCTGCAGGGCACCCATCAATGAATCTGCTTCTGCGTAAAACCTTTGACCTTTATGCAAATGTACGTCCCTGTGTCTCAATTGAAGGGTACAAAACCCCGTATACAGACGTGAACATTGTCACAATTCGAGAGAACACAGAAGGCGAATACAGTGGAATTGAGCATGTGGTATGTTGCTGAAAGTGTTGCGTTGCTGGTGGGTTTTCTGTGTTTCATGAATGATAACTTTGCAAATCACGGTGACCTAGTATTAAGAGGTTGGGTGGTGTTTTTTAAGTTTGCTACCCATAAAAAAGTTATTTTATTGTGAAGTGCATTGTCGAGACTGCCTCACTCAGAATTCTACTGCTTTGTTCCAAACATTCATACTAGTGACTTCAAAATTGAGCTTTTACTATCAATGCAACTACTGTCTTTCAGATTGTTGAAGGTGTCGTGCAAAGTATCAAGCTGATCACAGAAGAAGCTAGCAAGCGTATTGCAGAATTTGCTTTTGAGTATGCCAGAAATAATCAGAGAAGCCATGTTACTGCTGTGCACAAGGCAAATATTATGTATGTTGACACTTCTTTTTGAGAAAAACAACAAATAGTAATATGCATTTCGTTATTTATAACTTTTTAAATCTTCCTCAAATGTATAATTTCTGTTGATGCTAGTGGGAGTAAGTAAAATAGGCAGTAAGTAAAGTAAATGCCTCCCAAGTAAAATGGGCAATACTGACCCAGTATTCATAGGGCTGTAATAATTATATACTAACGTTTTTATTAGTAAGTTTGTAGTAATCCTGTGGCTTTCCTTGCAAAGCTCTTATTTTAAAAATAGTCTTAAACTAGGAAAATGAATTTAAAAACTGAGGATGAAAATGTCTAGTGTATTTTACAGTTTCCAAGCCACTGAACTGAGTCATGACACGTGATATTATGTGACACCACCTTTACAAACTCAGTAAGCCTTTAGTAAATCAATATGAGTCATTCTGAGAATTAATGTATGCCTGTTAAACTACTGACACAAAAATATTGTGGGAAGGAATTTAAAAGGCATAACTTCTCTGACTGTAATATATTTAAAATATTATTTATATTTAACAAAAGGGATAATTAGTCACAAATTACATTTCTGCCCTCTAATGTTTTTATTTAATCCTCTGTTGCATGCAGTTTTCTTTATCTTCAGTATTGCTTACTTAAAATAACTGTGATATTCTCTTGCTTATTTAATTGCAGGAGAATGTCCGATGGGCTTTTCTTGAGAAAATGCAGGGAGGCAGCGGAAAACTGTAAAGATATTAAATTTAATGAAATGTATCTGGATACTGTGTGTCTGAATGTGAGTATTTATATGTTTTAATTGTGGTATTTTTTTAGTTTAAATTCTTAACCTGAATGAAAATATACTTCTTTCTAGATGGTTCAGGATCCATCACAATTTGATGTGCTTGTTATGCCAAACTTGTATGGTGACATCCTCAGGTATGGAGATTTTAATTTAAAATAACTCAACTCAATAACTCAGTGTAAAATACTGTTACTTTCCAGACAGCTTTTCAGGTTATTTGCTAGCCAGATGGGTGATGATTTTATGCATCCAGAGTTTAAAACTTTATAAATCAGACTCTAAATGGGAAGAAAGGATGGTATTATTACACTTCAATTACTAATGTATAGTTGGGAGGGGCTATAAGATGAGAATGTGCTTCTTATTTTTAAAAAAAGTTTCTGCTTATGGAGGCCATGAATATTGTTTAGATGGGGCAGAAGAGGAATTTCTCCCAATGCGTGAAGAATTTAATGGCTTAAATTGTAATAAAGAATGCCTAGTTAGACACTGGGGAAAAACTTTCTAATATTAAGCACTAAAATAGATTGTGTAAGATGACTGTGGTGCCATGATGTTTACAGCAAGCTAGCCATACAGGTAAATGATTCTGCATAGTCACTGAAGAGTGAAATGTGTGGCCTCTTAATATCCACCACTTCTTGTTTTATGTATTGTATTTTTTCCTTATCTTCACATTAAATTTCATATTTGAATAACATTAATACTAGAGGTACTTGATGTCTTGGAGGCAAAATCCATCAGCACAGACCTTTCATTTTGTAAAATGTTAAGGTGGAGTGTAAATTCAATTAAATACTGCGTGTAAAATTAAGTAGCTTAATCTGAACCTTTAAGTGTATAACATAACATTGCTTCTCCTTGCACCTCTAAGGAGAGATTGAGACAACAGCCTGAATCAGAATTTGTTTAAAAGTTCAATGATGATTTACATCTTAGAATTCATCTCCTGTTCTTGTACAGACAATAAATGTAAAGGTAATTCATGTATAAGAAGAAATGCTTGTTGAGTTTCTCTTAAAATTGCACTCTCCCTCTGATGAGGCTGTCTGTCACCTCTAAGAAAAATCAGACTCCAACTAATGCTTCTTGCTTTAAGAATTGGTAGAGGAGTCCATAGGGCCCTCACAGCAGCTGTTATGCCGTTAACTGAGAGATCAAATCAGATGAGTCCCATCATCAGTACTATTTCAGCTCACTTTACCTAGTTCAGTATCACCCATTTTAAAGTTCTCATAGAAATTCTGTAAAGAATTTAATAGTTCTAAAAATTTTCAATAAATTTGAGTCTGTTCTTGAAGAAGGGCACTTTTCTCGCTGGGAAAAGTCTCACCCATAGTGCTTTTTTAAAGCATGAACGTAATGCCAAACAGGTTTCTTGGCCTAAATAGGTACAGAAGGAAATCTCTTATCTTGGAGCATTAAATACCTAAAGTGACAAATGTAGACTGTATCCATTTTTTTCCCAGACTAAAAACTAAAGGTAACTGGTTTATTTTAGCTTAAACTTAAAATATTGTTCTGCAGGGTCATCCAAACTTTTCTGCTTGTTAGTCCTTGATTAGCTAAGTTGTAGGCAATAAAACAGTATGCTAAAATATTAGTTTTAAGAGCCTTGTTTATCACTATGTTCAGCTTTGAGGGTACAGTATGATGACTATAGGCACAGTTGGTTTGTCCTTCCCCATGTTAATTTTTGAGGAAACCAAATGCAAATTACTTATGTCTGATGATCTGCTAATGTCAGACTTGTGACTTATGGGCTGTTCAGTAAAGAAAGGGGGAAAGCTAGCCTGGTGTCACCTGGAACATGTTCCTTAAGCTACATGCAATAAACTTTAAAAGTACTAGTAATTCATCTACCTAAGCAAAATTCTTCCACGTTTTTTAGAAGGACTTTACATACAAAAAGTAGTTCTGTGGCCTCTTCAGAGAGAAATAAGACTTCTGGATAGTTACAGGGAACTGTACATTACAATTTTTGCTAGTTTTTGAGACTTCTGCAGGTATTCTGTGCTTTGAGTACCTTTGTTGTGCCTATGTCTTAATCAGCTTTATTCTAGTATTTGGAATTTCCTTTTAATTTTCCTGTATTAAATTGTCTCCTGCTAGTAGGTCTACAAATTTTCAAATGTTCCAATGGAGTACAAGTGGTTAGCAGTATCTGTTCTTTCCCAATATTATTCTCAGATGGTGTGGGTATATAAAATAAGTTATTGTTGCAATAAAATGAGAAACAAAAATATTTTAATACCTTGCAGAGGAGGAACTGTATATGGAAAAACTTGTGGGGTTTTCTGGTTTTATTTTTTGTTTTGTTTTTCCAGTGACTTGTGTGCTGGACTGATTGGCGGTCTTGGAGTAACACCAAGTGGAAATATTGGTGCTAATGGAGTTGCTATTTTTGAATCGGTAAGTTTTCTTATGCAAGGTATAGTAATAACTACTACTTTGTCTCAACTTCAGAATCTAAAACTTCTCCATGACATACAGTGTGGCTGTCATTTAACTAAGTTCTCTGTAAAACTATTTTTCACGATGAAGATGCTGAAACTTTACCCAGAGAGAGTAGTTAAAGTATGTATTACACATAGTTTTTTGCATGTCCTTTTACTGACACTTTGTTTTCCCCCTTTTTCATAAGATAAATACTCTCTGTGAAATAGAACTTGAGGGGCACAATTGGGAGATATTAGGTGACCCAGTTCCCTCTTTCTGATGCCTTTGAACTGAATTGTTCTGGTCTTTATCTCCTTTCCACTAACTGTATCACAGTGAAGTCCTATTTTAACATGCTTGTACATGTTTCAGGTTCCTTGCATGCACTTGAATTGCCTAGGACATTTTAATCACCATATTGGCATTGTAACAGATAGGTTCACTTTTATTTATAGGTTCATGGAACGGCACCAGACATTGCAGGAAAAGACTTGGCAAATCCAACTGCCCTTCTTCTGAGTGCTGTAATGATGTTGCGTCACATGGGACTACACAAACATGCCACAAAAATTGAGACAGCTTGCTTTGATACAATTAAAGATGGAAAGGTAATATGAGGGTGTGCAAATAAATGCAAAGCATCAGAACATTAACACCACAACAGCGGATGACCTGCTGTGCTGGCCTGACGCATGAGCAGTGCCACTATCCTTCTCTGATAGTAATTATATTATCTTTGGTGGTATTAAATCTGCCTAGCTCAGTAATAAGGACAGGCTGTAGCATTCCTTGTGTCTCAGTAATGCTCATTCTACATTTCCACAGCTTTGTTAACTCTAAAAGCTAGAACTGGATGTCGTGTTTTTCATGAAGGGGATGAGAGTTTTAAATAACTACTGGTATTTCACTTGCAAAGTTTATAATGCATACAAAGTATATATATTTAAATCTGGATCCTGAAGTGAAGGACACTCATTTGCCTTTCACAGGCTTAATCATCCACTTTGTTTATAGCATTTCAGTCCTGACTGTATATTTCTGCTCCTATTTTTTCAGGTCAATTATTTTATTTTTTTCCTCCTAACTGCTTTCACTCTTTTTTGGACTACAAAAGAACAGTTTTTATCCAGCATTTACCTTTCCCCTTAAAATTTTATGTGATTTCCCTTTGGCAATAAGCATCTCCAGATTCAAGACTCAAATGGAATATTCTGGGGGCACTTATGCTCTGAAACCTGACTTGAATTTGTGCTCTTAACTTTATTGGTTCACTCATCTACTTTGGCATCCACCTTTTCAAAACATAGCAGGAAGGATCCTGAAGATTGCAGTTAAAGAGGATTAGCAGTTAGCCAGGCTGGTTCAATTATCTTGGGCAGGAGCATAAGCAGCTGCTTTGTAATTAAAAGTAACAAGCATGCTTAAACAAAAAGCTGTCATCATTTCATAAGTGGTCTGTTTGCAGCTATCTTACTGTGTGTAGGAGCCAGTTAAAAAAAAAAAATCTAAACTTACAAGTGAATAAAGAGGTGCTCCTGTAAAGGTCCCATTTACTGCTCTGGAAATGAAATCCTCCATCTGCAGGTCAGTAATTCTACAGAAGATAACATAATGCAAGTTTTGTGACATGGCTATTTGTTTACTAGTTACTTACAATGTTATGATTATATGCTCACAATGGAGAGAATCTTTTTAAATTGAAAAAAGCATAATGCAGTTAAAATGACAAGATCCTAAAATAGTAACCTTTATTGCCTCTCATGCTTGCTGTTTCTCCCTTCCCCCACAGCCATTTAATTAAGATCTCTGTGTGTGTCATGTAAGGGGAAAACTAATGATTTTAAATTATCTCCTAGACTGCTTTAATCGAGCTAGGATGGATAAGCAGTGTTGTCCAATTTTTATTTGATTTTACTATCTTCATGCTGCCAGACAGGAGTTGTACTTGGTGAAAAAGTTTCTTTTAACTCTGCGTTTTTCCATCTCTTAACTAAACTAAGCAAACTTAAAGAACTGTTAACATGCAGCATTAAGAGCTACGTGTGCTTTTTCTGTGTGGGTTTCCTTTAAAAAAAACCAACCAAACCCCAAACCAAACCTTACTGAATGACTCAATTAGTTGCCTTTGCGTTGAGCCTTCATATATGAATTTTACTTCCAAAGAACAAACTTTTATTGAAAACTTAAATACTAAACAATTAATTACACTGTTACGTGGCCAGGGGACTTTGGAGAGCTTTGGCCAAACGCCCTTTCTTCCTGTAGTTAAGATAAAACCATGTTGAATAATGCTTGATGTTCATACTCAAGTTTTCTCTACCTGCTTCAGTCTGCATAGTCCTTATTGATGAAGGCTATATGGGATGCAGAAAAACTCAAACTTGATGTATTCCTTCTTACCCCTACTTAGTATCCATACACAACGTAGAAGAACAACATATAGAACTGTTCAGAGAGAAGACTAGCCCCATAAAACATTTTAGTAATACTATTTTTTCCTTCTTTCAGGTCTTGACAAAAGACTTGGGAGGTAGTGCCAAGTGTTCGGAATTCACAGAAGAGATCTGCCGCAGAGTACGGGACACAGACTAAACTTTTCTCATACTTCTTGTAATAACTCCAAAAGGACACATCATACAAAGTACATTATATGTAACCTGATACCCATATAGGTTGCTTGTCTCTTAAGAGAGCAAACTTTTTAGTTAGGGCCTCTCCATTAATAAATTTAGTCCAAATGGCTACAAATGATGCTTGTGACTGCTTTCAGTGGACTCTAAGTGCTTTGTCTTATTTATTTTTTTTCTATTTGGTGAACATTTTTATGTAAGTGAATTCTTTTATCGCCACTGTAACTGTCTACCATTTTCCATTTCAACTAGAGGTTTTTACTTTCCAGAAAGAAATTATGCAAATAAACCAGTAACAGAATTAGTGAAATGTAAAAGCACCTTAATGGTTAAAACCTACTTTATTGATCTTACTGAAATTTAAAAGATAGGTTTTCAGCCTAACAATAGCACAAGATGACCTTCATGAACAGAAACGGGTATAAAATAGCTTAAAATAGCAATTTCATGTTAAAAGCAATGAAAAAGCCACTTTAGATACTCTGGTGATTCATGACATATAGCCTTGCCCTCCAAGGGCATGAATAAAGAAATTAAAAATTCTAGACATTTAATCTATTTATGTATTTTAAAAACCCCACAACCATTAACCAGCAAGGGGTGAGAATTAATGTTGAAGTAAAATTATTTTTCAAATCTATGTATCAAAATAATTCTTACAAATTTTCCTCTCTGAAACACACTTTACAACAGAGTTCTAATGAGAGTAAATTATACAGAATTACTTCTGCCATATATTGTGAGGGGAAAGTATTAACTTAGCAAAATTTATACTAAGTATTTCGTGACTTCTGCTAGAATGCTTTTTGTGTTGTACTTTTATGCATAGTCTGTTCAATGTGTCTTACTGTATTGACTAGTAATTTTATTCTAGAAACTCTGAACGTAAGGGACTAGTCCTAAATGGACAAATTGAAGGTTTGGCTCTGGTGCCTATGTTCCAGAAATACATTTCATCCCTATTCAAGGGGATCTGAGACTATTTTTTTCCCCTGCTTACTAAGCTTAATGGGCAGAAAAGCAACTCTCTTCCCTCCCTTCTTCATTGTACAGGTTGTCATATGAGTCATTCTGATCTGTGTGTCTTAAGGTATGCTTCCAGTAGTAGACCCTACAAGAAAATGTGTATTTTAAAACTCATGACTATAGCGCAGGATTATCCCTACTGCCAGAACCAGGCTTCTTAAAGCTTAATTCTATTAATAGATACTACTCCACTTAGTTACTTTCTGTTAAGACTGTTTAGGCTGGTTGTTTCAGAAGTAAAATCAATTTTGAGTGACTTCTAGTATCACTCTATAAAGTAAGCATCCCAGCTTTTTTTGTACAGTCTAACAACATGCTGGAGGAGGGACAATGAGCTTTATCCCTCGTGCACTCTGCTTTTGGTGAATAGGGCAACATTTTTCTGTGTTTTACAAGCTGCTGCTTCTTTGTTTCCTTCAGATTAATATTGTTAAAGAACTTCTGAATTACCATTACGCACAAAATGGGGAAAAATAAACTTTTCAAAGTCCTATTGCTTGTTTTGTTTTTATAATCCTAGGCTGCTGTCTTATGTGTTGAACTGGTTGTTGGTACTTGCAACAAATCTTAAGTCTATAAGATGTGTAAGGCTGGTAATGGAACTCTCATGGAAACAATATCCTATTCTGCATGACGTTTTTGATCAACAACAGTGGCTGTAGCCTGCCTGCTTGTGTTAGCTATTACAACTCTCTGCCAAAGATCAATTACTAACAGCACACCCTTTAGACAACTTTCTGTCTAAAAGTAGTAAGCAGTACTGCTAACTACTACTGATCTACCAAAATGTATCATGAGCTACAGGCAACCTCCTGTAGAACAACAGGAAAAATATTGTAAGGGAAGATCACTGCATAAAAAAATTTTCCTTCTGTTTCAGTCTAGTGGAATAATTAGTTATACCTGCTTTATACAACACAAGAGGATGTTTTTAATCTTAATCATTTAGGGCATAAAGTAAAAACAGTATTAGAAAACAGACACTCTGTAGATGCTTCTGTAAAAAGAGGACAAACTATCAGGTGAGTATCAGGAACAACTAAATTGACACAGCAGTGTTCTAGTGGTTCAGTTCAGTAGACTACAAAACCAAAACAAAAGCATCTTCATTAATGCTTTTGATTAGGAAATAGTTTCTTTAGCTCACAGATCTTCCTTAATGCTTGGATGAAAGGCTGCTTATTCTTCATAGAAGGAGTCTACTTCATTTCTGTATTTCTCAAGCACGGCGAGCCGTTTTAACTTCATTGTCGGACCTTAAAAGAAGGATTTAGTCACAATAACAGAAATAGGAACAAAAATTCCTACTCAGGTTGAGCTTTGGTTCCTAAGATTTTCTATTGAAGAGCCTGTTTGGAAGAACATCTCCCACTCTGTAAGTGTAGGTACCTGCTGAAAGTGAGAAGCAAGCGTGGTATGTAAGGTTGCCTCCACATAAGCACGAGGACTTCAAAGGGAGCTGCAGATAAGAGGGTGATGACTGACTTCTACTACTTCTTTCATTAAAAATAATTAAAAGGATGATGTTTTTGAAAGCTTTTAAACAATTCCCAGTTTATTCAGAGAGTCTGGTAATGTGCTTGGAGCTCTGTTGTCGGGCTTTCACTGTCTTGCTTCTCTTTTTAAAATGAGAAATTTTCAGTATTGTTACTGGAAGTTATTCATACTGGAATTAACCAGAATTGATTTTTTAATTGCCCAAAGCCATCTGAAATTTAACTATAGAGCTGTACATGTAAATGAGCACAGATTGATGCATATGTACATAGCAAAATCTCCAATTTTTTTTTTCTTTAACACACACACTGCATAATGTTTTTTTCCTTTCCTTCTAGTGGCTGTACCCAGAATTTGGCATACAAAACTGTATTTGAATACTCTTAGATCAGCAGCCTCTTTATTGTGTGTATACCTCAATATAAATCAGTAAATCTTACCTAGTTCTCCCCCCGAAATGGAAAAATCTCTTGGCAGGACTATCCATTTTTGAATACAATGAACCCTGTTAGTAGCATTCATGTTGACTTTGTTGATTCCGTCCTGAATGGCCTGGTAGATCGCCTGGTCTCTTGTAGCTACAATCTCTGATACTTTAGTGGCTTTACTACCAGTCTTCTGGCAGAAGTCTCTAGCTTGCTCAGTGAGAATGTCAGTGGGATCAGACGTATCTGGGTCCAGCACGCTCTACAATATCAAATGAAGGGAATCATCAAATGCTCTCTCTTACAAGGCATTAAATGTTCCTCTGATCAGGTCCTCCCCAACTAGTAAGAATCAAGAAGGCTCAGCATCAACACCCAAACATCCTGTCAGCCTTAAAAAGCAGAAACACCTACAGATGATAGTGCTTTTCTTTCCATTTGGCTACCATATGCAAATATTTTTGGCTTATATGCACATGACATGAACAGACTTAAAATGTGTCAATGAATCAAGCAATAAAGTCCATCTATAGACCTTGAATTTCTACCATCTTTTCCAAATTACTCCATTGTTACAGGGGAACGTTTAGCTCATCATTAAATTGAATTACTGTGGTGTAATGTAAACAGCTTGAGATAGAAGCATTCTTCGAAGTTAGACTTCTTAAATTAGTATTTCTATTATACCTGTAGATAGGGAGTATCAGTCGTAGAAGTAAACAACTTGAGAAAAACTCAACGGTCTTTGACTATGTATGTACACAGAATATGAAGTGCAAATGTTTTAGAAAAAAGTGATTTCTCAATTGAAGCTTATACCACAGCAAAGCTATTAATTATTTTGTTCTACAGTCACCCTTCTATGTGTTATATGAACAAAACAAATGGCAGAGAAATGTTTCTGTTGGAAAGTTTCTGTTAGAAACTGGTTTTGCCCATAACAGAAACATTTGTTGTCTTTGCTTGTCTGTAAGAATAAAAGCTATTCTTGTGCTCCGTTACAGAGACTTCTCATTCTTTCAACATTTCTTAATTAAAAATTTGCATTTAAATAAAAAAAAAGGTCTTATTATACGTATATAGGAGAAACAGCAGTAAACACGTAGATGTTTAGCAGATCATCTAATCATAAGAAGTTTAGACCATCAGGATTTGGTCTGTAGTTGCTATGTATTTTTTTTCCCACTAACGTCCTTCCTATCTAATTTTGGGTCTTTTTACAAACAGTTCAAAATTCTTCTGGTTTTGTTAGGTGTGGGTGTATAATTTCCCTGAAATCACTATTAAAACTGGTGTACCTTTAGGGTCAGCAACATTGACAAAAACTTCCTTTTATCTCCGATCACCATAGCATTACTAACAATTGGGAGTTCTTTTTTAACAGCATCTTCAATTGGAATTGGAGGCACGTTTTCACCTCCAGCTGTAATAATCAAATCTAGGCAAAAAAGAAAGGCTATTAGTTGAATTCAAATAAATCCCGAAGATCAGGCTAACGTATGGATTGATGCACTTTTCTTATTCTGACATAAAGAATAAGAGATTTTTTTCCAAAGATGATGTTTTCAAAGAGAACAAAGCCTATTAATTAATTATCTTCAAAATAAAAATGCTAATATTTTTCAAATATGTGCTCAAGTTCTCAGTTCTCCCTCAGTATAACATATTTGCTCCAGATTATTTTTACATAATCCAGAAACAGGTCAGTTATTCTCAAGGCACTGTTGCATAATCTAGACTTTTTCTGTGAGCAATCATCTTTTCCAAATTAGCATAGGATTCACTCTCTATTTTACTGTTGCTATCTCAACAAAAAGCAAGTTCATTGTTATCACAATTAAAACTAATTCTTAAAGCCACCAAGAGGGGTCAGACAAAAAAACAAGTTACTACTGCAGGAAGGCTCCCTGAAAGCAACATGGAAAGAAGGGAGAGAGGATTGCAAGGAGGGAGAAGTCAAGATCCCAAGAGACAAGTCTGCTGTGGAAGTAGTGATTCCTGCCCTACTTTTGACATGAGGGGAATATAAAGACAGACTAGAATCTTAATATTTTTAAGGTTTGTAAACAATGGTAGTGATACCTTATTCTACCGATAAAGGAATGTGCGTTTTTATTTGAATACATTAATTCTGAAGTATAATACATATATTCATTAGAATTATTACAAATTTGAGTATTCTCTAAGTAAATTCCAACTCTTTGCTTTCATTACACTGGTGACTTCTCACTTTCCTCAAATAATAGTCTTTGCAGCATTTCAGAACGTGCTTCAACAAATAATGCAGGCAAATGGTATTCCAGTCCTTTGTGTAATTAATGCAGCTGACTGTATGTATTAAGGATCGGATTTGTTACCTGATTTTCTGTCAGGGGTAAACTTGAAGAATTTAGATGCAATCAAGAGAATATAGCGCCCTTTCAGCGTTCACAGGTTTGGGCCCTACCATCTCTACTGCTCTGTAAGAACTATGATGCGAGATAACTTCCAATCTACACTCAACCTTCTGGTATGAAATAGGCATTGATCTCATAACTATAAAAGTTACTTGTCTCCCTAGTCAACACACATTTGAGGAAGCACAAATGCTGTTTATAGAATGAGAGACTTCTGTCAAACCACAGATACATACCAAAGTTAGTTGTGTATCCAAACTTGTCTAGGTCTATTTTTACCTTTCATTCCCCCTTCCTTTTGCCGTAGTCCTGTTTTTGCCTTAGAACCTCTACCAGTCTCTGTGGCCCTTAGTTTTTCATTGTCTGAGATGTCAGCTTTTTCCCAGCTGATCCAGACAACTCTAATAATTGTAATAACTATTTCCACACCTCTACAAATACTCCCCCTGTACGGACTTCTCTAGCTACATCTTTGTGCTATGCAGCTAATGAGGTCTAAAACTCATAAGACCCACAGAACCAAAGGAAGAAGTCCTGTTTCAGTCACCAGAAGAAAAGCTTCTTTACTACCTTCTATTAGATTTTACCTTATTTGGACTTGGATTTAAAATTTTAATGAAACTGGACAGACAGTTATTTTGTCCCAGATGGTGTACCTGTCCTGTAATTTAGAGTAATTGTTATTAGTTCAGCAATCAAGGAAGATGTAAATGAAACACAAGTGTTATGACAGAATGAGACTAGGAGTTGCTAACTGCTACGCTAAAGGAAAATGAATCAGACAAGAAAGCAAGTTAAAATCAAGATAGCTGCATTTGGTGCAGGCTATTGATAGTATCTACTTAAGTCCTGATTCCTAACGGGACACCATGTCACCCTATGACAAATTCACTCATCCATCTTATCTCCCTAGTGATTCATCATGTATTCTAAGGTGATAGTTCCTCAATTTTTAAATCTTCCTCAGTTACACCTCGATTGTGACCAATCCCACTCTCTGAATATGTATCGTGAAAAAAAAGCTTCCAAGTAAGCAAGTGACCAATCTTACTCATGTGAGACTTCAAGCTATGTACTGTAATAACACCTAGGTTTATTGCTTTAGCTTTAACTTTCCCTTCTGCTCTCAAGCTTCAATACTAGTCTCTGCAATCACGTCACCTAAGGCATCAAAGGAACCTAGCTCTGACCTACAGCAACAACTTTTATGTAACAGAGGATTGTCTTTTGTCACTGTCTAAACATCCTAATGTGCAATTAAGACAATTTAGCAAGATTCAAAGGGAGACTGGACAGCTTAATGGATGATTAGAAGTGAAAAAGACACATTAAACCTGCATTATTATTTTATAGTACTAATTGTAATTAATACTGAATAAAGGTCTGGGAGATAAAAAGCCTCATTATAGGAACTGAATCATGTCTACCCATTACAAACTAGAGGGAAAGCTTTCCTGAACAGGGCACACCATGGTTTCCTCATAGGAAAGTTTATTTTACCTTCCTATTAGGTCAATGCTGCTGGCATTAAAGGAAAGACACTTAATTAGATGGGCCCACATCTGACGTGACTGAACAGTGCTGAACCATTACCATAAACATGGAGCAAGATTTTGCTTATTACCTTTAATTCTTCCAGTGACATAGAGAAAGCCATCCTTGTCTAGTTTTCCTAAATCTCCAGAATGCAGCCACCCATCCTTATCAAAGGCTTCTTTTGTTTTGTCTTCCATATTTAAATAACCCATGAAAACAGTCCTTCCCCAGAAACAGATTTCTCCATTGCCTTCGGTATCTTCATCCACCAATTTCACCCTGCAGCCAGGTACTGGTTTACCACAGCTGTTGGAGAAGAGCAGAAAAAAAACACACAGAGCACAGAAATATTAAACATAATACTGCTAAGACACCTAACACACCAAATCCCTGAACCTATCAAAATATTAGTGACTGTAAATAACACCCTGCTGTAACTGTTTGAAAGCTATGGAATATTAATTCACTAGGGCAGATACGTCAGGTTATCTAAGTGCTTTTTGGCTGTCTATCTTGCTCTGTGCTTCCTGTGGTTTTTGGTTTTTTTCCCCTCTGCATCTTAAGGCCTAAAACCACTTTTGTATTTGAGGTCTTCCATTTGAAATCTATCCTACCCTGGGCCAGGGCTAGGATATACATCAGATTTAGTAACTGTGTTCTATAATGCTGCAGATCACTTTCAGTGCTCTTGGTGTGGCATGCTATGGAGGCAGTGTGTTCAGCTTCTGACCTGGAAGTTATTTTGCCTCCCAAAGTCACAACAGAGTGGCAATGCATTGAAAGAAAATAAAATAAGTGGCAAGATCTTTGCTGAACTTAACAAATACTCTTCTCACAGATATAATGAAACATACCATATTAAAAAAAAAAAAAGTTACGTTACCTGTGCTGCCTGTATATATAGGGCCCGGATAGGCAATGTGGGCCTGTGGTCTCACTCATCCCATAGGCCTCATACAGCGTGATGTTCAGACCCAAGAAGAAATACAGTGTTTCTGTATTGAGAGGAGCAGCACCAGAAAAGTGCTTCTGACAGGAAGAAAAACCCAGCGCATTGCGTATTTTTGCAAGCACCAAATAGTCTGCCAGCCTTGTCCACAACTGCTTTAAATCACTGCTGAGTACAAAACACACAAGAGAAGGAGACACTAAGTCAGTGCAACCTATGAAATTTCCAAAACAAAATCAGACGCAAATTTTGTTTAGAGATGTATTTGCCATTTGGTTTTGGGTGTTGGCAGAAGTTACATCAGTACGAACAGGTTACATATTTGTCCTTTTTTCATTTATTCAGTGTCTTTCATCGCTAGTGAACTCCAACTCGAGCTGTCTGAATACTGAAAATACACAAAGAATCTATAAAAATGTATTGTATAAAACAAAGCTCTTGTATTTTTGATCCTTTATCAGTTAAATGTGTCTCTGAGAACCTATACCACTAAAATCTGAAATTTGCAGGACCTATCTCAGAAGCTGGATAATCAGACAAGGAAAGCAGTATCACTACACGATCTTTTGGAATACCATTTTCTGTAATCAATTTCACACTTCATTGTGTCACGCTTTAAAGAACTTTGGAACAGGAAAGAATTGTGAATTAAGTTAATATTTTAATTTATACAACATTCTTTATCTGGGCAATCTTATGGAGAAAACCACCAATGTTATTCAGAACAGAGATAATGTACTTAAGAGCTCAGAGAATTTGTGGGGGGTGTCCCTGAGTTTCTGTGTGGAGATGAGATGTTCTTACTCACATGGTGCATACCCCAAACTGTCCTGAGCCAGTCTGTCTGGGCTGTCCCCCAAAAACTTCACCCTCTCATACATGTCCTCCAAATGCATGCCCTTTTCTCACACCAGTAACTAGTACTTGCACAGTCACATGGTGCACTGCATCAGGGAACTCTCCCAGCTGAAAACTAACTGTTCAATTCACAGAGGACACAGAGTTGGAGGACTTGTTAGTGGGAGTATGTTCTCAGGGAGGATGGAGGGACACTTTTAACAGTCACCTGTGTTTAAGATCAGCCTACTGTAATTGATAACTACACCCGCCCTCTTGCATTATATTTGCTGTGTTGCCAGGCCAAATTTTACCCAATTATACTTCATAGTTTATTACAAGCAAACAGTTACTTTCAAGTTGACAGAAATCTCACCCATTATAATACATACCTGCTTGAGCAGTTTAGGTTCCTCTCTAAGCTAAGTGACATAGCCCATGACAGGATTTTCTTCTTCATAAATCCTGACTGAGCAGAAGCATCCTTTAATTTCTCCATGATTTTCTCCCATACTCGGGGAACTCCCATGTGAGATGTTGGCTGCACTTCTTTTAGTGTGTTGATCAAGCTGCCCTGTTAAAATCGTTCAATCAGTTCAAAACATTGCAAAAGGTCCACAGAAGCGATAAAGAGGTTTGGTGATGCAGTCTGCATCTCGCAATGCTAACATGTAGAACATCACTAAACACGCAGGATATAAAGAAGGACTGCTGAACCTACTTCAGTCAGACACACGCACTAACATGTGCCAGCTCTGACACATAGAGGGAGGTATGTATACAAGAAGGAAAACACACTGGTGGTTTAGTTCCTTCTGCCTCCCTTTCCTCCAAAAATTGCTTATACTTCTTTTGCTTTAGATGCATTTTAATTGGAGTCTAGAGCACTGGATCACAAGTCTAATGGATTTTATTTTTCCATAATTCTTAAAATAATGGACTCTCAATCTTCATCTTCTGCACCTCTTCAAAGACCATATTGTCTCCTTGAGATGTTTTCTAAGAGAAAGAAGTGCAAGCTTAGTTAGGTGCAATACAATACAGATACCTTCAGAGCATCTGGCTCAGCAAAGTAAACTTGCTCTCCCCATTTGATTCCAGTCCACAGGTCATATATCTGCGCAGCTATATGGCTGAGTGGGAGATAACTGACTATAGACTCCTGTTGGACCTCTGCAGGTTGCATATCTCCTGCTCTGCTGCAATGTGCTGATGTCCAAGTTATCTGTTTAAATAAATAATAAAACACATTAGGTATGGTGGGTTTTTTTTCTTTTTTTCTTTTAATACAAACTGAGGATCCTCATGCCATGCTAATGTAACTATGAAGAATCTGTGCTCACAGAAATTGCTGAAGACATTTCAATCTTTGGCAACACACCAGACTGTCAATTCCCTGGGGGACACTCGGTCAAAAGTATCAGCAACGAGCTCATTGTCTTGTATTGATCATCACCTGGCTAAACACTAATGAGGAAGACAGCAGCTGTATTCTGCTCCTCTAGAAGCCTCTGGAATATTCACCACGGCAGTTCACAAGTGACACTCACACACACAGCCCACCACGAGCAGCACTGCATGTGTGAATATTTTTGAAGATGTGCTGCTTGACTTCTTAGTGAAACTGTATGATGCTTCCCCCCCCCCGCCTTCTTCCTAATTTCCACTTTATCTCAGAAGATGCAGCTGAAGAATGCTAAATACGCATATCTTCATTATCAGAATATAGCATATGGAGGACCCACGAATATGGGGGGGGGGGGGGGGGGGGGGAAGATACATGTGCACAGCAAAAAACCCGACCACAAACCAAAACAAAACCAAAACCCCAGCTCTTTCTCAGAGGAGTCTGTAATGTAAAACAGGTAGGGCAGGACGCAGAAATGAGATTATTCAAGATGGCAGGGAAGAGATACAAATCACATGCAACATCTGTTATCACAGTATGTTCCTGCCAGCTCCTTTTCTTTGTAATAAATTAGAAGGTATGAATGTACATTTGGTCTAAGGAAACAGAGATTCTCAAGAAAGATTTTTAAGGAGCAACATCCTGTCAGGCCAGGCCACTCCAAGTTTAGTTGGCAGCACTGGACAAGTGGCTATGGGAGACTTACACAGTAGACAGAATGGGATGTCTTTGAGATGTGGCTGTCTTGATTGCTTATCTTCCTTATCCTTCAAGCCTTGCAGCACGCAGGCACACTTATAGCACATCTGTGTGGGTGCATATATGACTGACTCAGCATTGGTTTTGCACATGGACAGTAGCAAACATCTTTTGACTAAATAAGGCAGCGGCACAGTTACAGGCAAGGCATGTTTTCCACCACTCGTCAACATAAAAATAGTCTGTTTGTGATCAGCAGCCAGGAATAGTTTGGCAGCTAACATGGAAATGACACCAGACTCCTCTGAGATGGAAGTGCATAGGATTTGCAACGTCAGATCACTCTTTTTGTCTATCAAGTCCACTATGTTCTGCTTCCAGATACTACTGTACTGATTTCCCTACATTTGGGTGAATTGCTCCTCACAGTGTGCATGTCTACAATAGTTACTGCATTATTTTAAGAGGAGAGGCCACAACTTAGACCAGCCGTTTCACAGATTGTCTGTGTGTTCAGAAAGGCTCCCTACCACTTTCCACTCCTGCTCAGCCACCTTAAAAAAAAACATTAAATATATAAAAACCCAGAACAACCACAGTCCAGATCTTCGCTAGCAGACCTCCGAGGAAAGTGAAACAACTTTGCTCTTCTCTATCACTGGAAAATTTTCTGTGCTCAACAATGCAGGTAGGGCTATTGTAAGTACCAGGACTATGCACTAGAGTTGTATTATCCTCCAGTGACAGATGTAGAAACCCAAGTCTAGGAATATAATAATGCCAAAGTAAAAAAAACACACATCCATCCCCAATTTTAATAAAATTTGCAAAAGCAGTCTATCAGGCTGTTTTGATAGTGGCTCGCTGATGTATATGATTTGTTTGTTTTAAGATGACCTGTGACATCACCTGAGAGACTTTATGGCAATCTGTGAATTATATTTATGAAAATATGCATACCTCACAAGAAAACCAGTGAATAAAAAATTTATATTCATAACAATCTGTTCAACCTTGTGAAGTGCTAGTTTGAATGGAGTTTCATTCTTTACCGTGCTTATACTTTACCAGAAACAGCCGACTGCATTTTGAATATTGCTTTGTAGTACAATATCCATGTTGCAAAAGCAAAAGGATTTCAAGGCTCTAGTGTGTACCATTCACTTCAAAACACAGGAATAAATATCCTCATACCTTGCTATTGTTATGCTAAAGGAAGAGCCTAAAGTACATACATTGTCATGACTCAGCATGGCTCCTTTTGGCTTCCCAGTTGTTCCGGATGTGTATATTAGTACACAGCATTGATTTGGCTTTTGGGAGTTAATAATATCATCCAAAGTAGTATCAGATATGTCATCTCCCAACTCCAGAAACTCTTCCATCTAGAACATGTAACAGAAAATAAAAGATATCAAATGGCTTCTTACAAGTGGGAAAGACGCAGTACCTTATCAGTCTCAAAAATGGCAGAAAACTTCAGTGCCTTGCTCTGAACATGCTTCCAAGGCAAGTTTTGCCAGGTCTTGCCTACATAAGTAGTATGATAAGACTAGCTTAGAACTTCATGGGCAAATTGCAAACAGACTATATAAAATGGTGCTGCCATGAGTCTTTTCAGTGTCTAAGAAGGGAATAGTAACACTATTCCTCCTCCAAGATGGATACTACGGACAAGTCATAGAGGCTAAAATTCTGTTACTATCTCACACTGTTAGAATGATTTTGAGTCTTAAAGGAATCTGGATGTACCGTTCTTAAGTAAGAGTACACTTGTGATGTTCCACTGATAATTCCTTGTCCTCTACATAAATACAAATATAAATATAAAGCAATTGGATGAAAGCTTCCTTGCAAAAGCATCATCATCTAGATGTGTGAAAGTTTGCCCAAATTATCTGCTATTTTATAGCAAATAGAGCATATGATTCCAGTCACAACTTCCATTCAAATTTGACTCAACCTAGAATGAGCTAACCCTTTTATGATGCTGCACTTTTGTGCCGCACAAATTGGCCCAGAAGAATGCTGAACCTGATCCTCTATGTTATATTGGCTGCTCCCAGATACTTCTATTGCATGCACCTGATATGCTGCTAAGTGTACCATTGATTTCAATGCTAGTTGAAAACTAGGATATAACAAAATTTTTTAAGAAAGTCAATAACCAAACTGTCAGTTTCCCATTGGAATCAGATGATTCGTACTGTGCTACAGAACTATGTTATTCAAATGGAAGATGCAGCACCTCCATTCTTCAATGATTTCCTGGAAACATATCTAGTACCACATAGCAGTAAAGGGGATGATGCGAAGGACAGCAGAGGTAAAAAATGAGAGTCTGCGCTTGAGAGGGAGTTCATTGTTTCCTTCAGACCTCTGCCATTGCCAGTGTGCTACTAAGGTTACAATAGTTAACCTCTGGCACCTAGACTTCCTTTTCTTGAGTGGCAAGGCTGTCCTAAGGATTCTTCTAATTACCAATCATCGGTTTTATACTTTCTTCAAACAAACCACAACTCTGAAAAAGAGAGGCAGTACAATGCACAGCTCTGTAGCAAGTAGAATATTTGTCACATCCTATCCCTTTCCACAGAATGTGGCTGCGTCGATCTCCCTAGCTCCTGGAAAGTCTGGAGGTGTCAAGGATGTAATTGTTTCTATGTGACTTAGCAGTCGTTCCTGTTTTCCTGACCTTACTGTCTTCTCATACTAGAATGCGTTAATCACTGTGAATCTGTTGCCTAGGCTTTGTTTACTGAACAGTACCTGCAACAGACAGTGTTCCCATTCCACACAGTGTGAAAGGTACAAACAAACAGTCACACACACTACTGACTTTGCATTTGCCTTCTGGAAACATGCACTGATCAGTGAACTAGGGCTCTGCCCTTACTGCAGCAATTGCTCATTACACATTACCTGTCAACTTGCAACACAAATCCCTTTTATCAAATGCCACATGGTTCGGGTGGTTTGCTTTACATCAAGTCTAATAAACAATCATTTCTGCCTTTGGTGATTTGATGTCTGATTTTTCCTTTAGATGACTAACTATGGCAACTGTCAGACACTCTCACAGCTACCTTTCTCCATTGAGAAAAGGTGTCCAATATGACATCTGAACAGGGGTGTTTTCAAATATATCAATTCTCAGGCATTTAGGTTTCAGCAACTGAATGTTGTTCCAGAATTAATTGCTAGCACTTACTCCTTTTACTAAGGAATACAAATAGTAAGATCATCTCTGAACTAATTTTTTTTATTGTATTGAGATGCAAGGCATACTCTATACCAGTATGTACAGTATTGTAACAGTAACTGTTTATTATTAACAGTTATATGCTATTCAACATAGCAAAAGAAGATATGATTAAAACAAGTGCAGAAGAGTTTCGTTTGTGTACCTAGTAACCCTTTCAGATTAGCGAAATTGCAAATATTTTATAATATTTCTACACTGTTCACTCTTCATTAATATCTTTTTTCCCCAGTTGAAGATTTTCAACCCAGAATCTGATAATCTGTAGTCCACTTAAAATGCCAATTTTTCTATCGCTACTTAACTATTCTCAATTATATTTTCAAAATATATTGGAATAACACGTTTAAAAAAATCTGTTCTGCTTAAAGTCCTCATATTTCTTAAATTAAAGGCTGGACTTCTACCACTCAGAAATTTCTGATCCTGGCTTTGTCCTTTTTTCTGCTTTATTTTTACCATGTGATATGAAGATTCTACATATACTAAGAAAATGTGCTCCTCTGTGTAGTCCATAGTTACTTCTCTTCACTTGTTGCCTACCACCAGAAACATTTGGTGCAAACAAAATGCAACTATCATCTGTAAAAGTACAAGCATTTTCATGTTCTTGGATTCAGTGTAACTAACCACAATTCAGTTTCCACTAGCACCAGTGGGCAACTTTTATTTTTAACAGTTTGAGAGTACACATTTTCATCTGAAACCTATTAACCTTTTGTTAATCCAGTCAAGTAAAAAGCCAGGAAGACACAAGACAGACAGTTAAGCAAGGTAGCTCTAATTTTAAATATCAAGTATCAAACATGAAGTTACAGGTAAATTAAAAGCTGATGAAGCTTTTGAATGTGTTTGCTGGAACACAGCAATGCATTCTAAATGGTGGACATTCCACAGATTAAACATAGTAGAAATTAATCAAATAAATAATACCCCATGAATTATAACTCTGTTCTAGCATTCACATACCGTATACAAATTTGACTGTCTCTCTGGAATGGAGTCCTTATATAGCACAACAGCTTTCAAGTGTGGCAAGCGATTCCAGATCTGTTGGATTTTTTAAAACAAATTTATTATTTATTATTCATATCTTGTGTGGGTTTTTTTCCACTAAAATACTGCCAAAACTGTAATAGCTTGACAGTCACAAGAAACCTCCTGTTTCCCTCTGTCCTCAAATAGTCTCCCCTAAACTCACAACCAACTAGCTCAACAAGAAGCGGGGGGGGGGGAGGAAAAAAGGAGATGCTACACAGTCTGCTCTAGAAAACCTTTTTTCAGTCAAAAGATTTAAAAAAAAACAAAAACAAAACAAAACAAACCAAACCATCAGAAATGGCTCCTCAGCATCCTTTCTCATAATGCAAAGGGCACATCAAGGAACAGTCTAGGTCAAGCTAGAAATTGACCCTAGCTGCTCTGGTTACCAGTAAAGATAGAGGAAGCCCCTCAGCAAAAACTGTTGTTAAACTGCTAAAAAAAACCATTCCACCTTCTTAAAAAAGGAAAGGAAGCTACATGCACATTTTAAGGATAAATAAAAATATAAAGCTGCAGGCTTACAGGCAGACAGCAATGGCTGCTGCTTTCAGTAGCTCTTTCTCTGCTTTGCATGGCCTGCAGAGAGCGTTCATTTCTCTGAACCTCGTGGGACCCAGTGCCTCAGCTGCCTTTGAATTAATCACATTCTGAACTGACTTGCTCAATCTGTGCTAATACAAAAGCAGTGGCTTGACGGCAGCCATTATGTATATATTATTAGAAGGATAACAGTTGAAATGTTATGTTATTATTTCAGTCTTGGGTTCTTCCAGAAAAAAAAAAAGTTTCAAAAAACCCTCAGCTGGATAAAGCAGTGTTGGCCAGAGCTGTTTTTTCTTTTTCTAGATAGAAATGTGTAGGAATCAAATCCCTTGAGTTCTTCAATTTTTATTCTCCTCTCCACGTTCATGACAGCATAGTCTGGTATTTAGTCAATGACACTGCAAGAAGGCTTGTCTTGATTGTATGTTTTTCCAGAATACTTATAAAAATCTCTCTTCCTCCAAATCAAATATAAAACAAAACTACAAAATACAAAGCAATTAATGTATAACTGTTATGAAATGCACTGGAAAAAAAATCCATGGATATTTTCTCTCTGGCAGGTACATGTTTTTGGCAGAAAACTCCATCACGGAGGGTCCCCCTGCTTCAGCAAACAATGCTATTTGGTGCAAGATGGATGACTTACTTCCAGCCACAGGCCTCCCTCAACATCTTACTGACAGACAAGCCCTTCCCAGGGAGCTGCCCTGTGCTCCTCCCCCAAGTCACGCAACAGGGATCTTTCTGTCAAGTTGGTCTTTCAATCTGGCACCCTTGCAGAAACCCACTCAAAGCTGCCAAAGAGTTTTGTCAAAATTGTGACTGTTCACTTGAAGAGCCACCTCCTCTCTCACTAAAGGCTATCTCTTATCAACCATCATGCTATCAAAGTGCAGTAAACTCAACAGCCTTAATGGTTAATATTACAAGCAGGAAAAGATGACATTTTGGAAAGAGGAAATTCTAAACACTAACATCCTTAATATTCAAATGGAAGGCCTTTACAAACTTGCATCATCCTAATCTCTTCCATTCAAGTGGTCTGTGCTTTTCCAAACAGAATCAAGTGGTGACATTATAAACACGGGATCAAAACATGGGGTTTTTTGTAGGTAAGTTTGCAGTGAACCAGCCAGTGAGCGCTCTGCTGGAAAGAATCAGCACTGCTTAGACGTGAGCCACAGACACTACACAGAACAGAGCTGCAAGTTACGCAATAGCTGAAACACCAGATACCACATTTCCGAGTAAGAACACTCCCATGAAAGGTTTCATGATACAGATAGTGAATATGGTATTTGGGACCAATGCAGCACCGGGAAATGGGAAAATTATGGCTTTTAAGTAACCATTCAGCCACCTTGTACCTGCATTATCTTGTCCAATTGTTTCTGATTCTCCACAACCATGATATTGGTTTTGCTGTCATGAGCAATGTAGTGGCAGGCCTCTGGAGAATTGGTTGTATATATTCCTGTGACAATTCCTCTGTATCAAAAATGTATATATATATATAAGAACATGTATTTATATACATACATGCACATATACATGCACTTAGTATCAAAAAAGAGAGTAATAATCAAAGATCAAATGAAAGCTGAAAGAGTCTGAAGATGTGGAAGTAAACAGCAGCACAGCTGCCATGTTTGTTACAAGTATTCAGATATACACGAATATCTCCGATATACGCGCATTGCAAAAACTAATCTCTGTATTCAGTAGAAGATGCCATAGGCTAAGATTCAGCATTTTAACCCACTTGAGGCTACATGACAGTTAGCTCAGGAAGTGGTAAAAAACACACTTATGTCCTCATTCTGTTCAAGCTGCACACAGATACCAATTTGAATTTCACTGGCACAGAAACAGCTTAAGAGGTAAAATCCAAATTGTATAAACAGGTATCAGGACAGAAGGAATTAGGCTAGTTAGTGTTTATCTGTCACTTCATCTACTTGAACGTATCTTGCTGTAGACAAATATCATTAATATAAAACCAGGAGTCTCATCTGTTTCCCACATCTTCCAGTAATAAGATATTTTACAATAGCTTCTGCGTGACTGTCACAGTTAAGCCCATAGCAAACAGGATCAATTTAT
This sequence comes from Nipponia nippon, assembly GCF_047370975.1. Lineage (NCBI taxonomy): Eukaryota > Metazoa > Chordata > Aves > Pelecaniformes > Threskiornithidae > Nipponia > Nipponia nippon. Next base: position 29,316,047 of record NW_028262413.1, on the reverse strand, counting down.
GACTGTCTGGACTATTTCAGATATACTGAAAGCTATGAGACTCCAGTAGGTCACTGAACATGCTTACCAGGTGCAGCACAACTTCCAAGATATGACACAAATACTGATTTGCTACATTTCCAGACTGAGCAAAGCAGAAATCCCCAAATCCCCCGAAAAACCAAACCAAAAAAATCCTACCCAGCAAAAACAGCTCCAACAGCTGAGATGAACCATTCTGGAGAATTAAATCCAAGGATTGCTACGCTGTGGAAACGTTCAAGACCAAGCTTAAAAATAATAAGCATAAGGTTATATAATATAGGCACACTGTTGAGAAGCATAGAGCATGAAACATACATACAAATATAAACCATGGGAAGTATTTGTTATTTTGATATTGACAAGACATGTCCAGCACATCTCTGTGTTGACATCCATAGCAAAACCAGTATTTATCAGCAATTAACATGATCTAAACTTTCCACTACCTTCTCCTGTCTGGTTGAGCTCTGCTGTCCAGAAGGGCCAGAAAACCGGAACTTTTCAATATGAACAAGACATAATGAGTACTAATCTTACCCTATGTTTAGGATGTTTTAAAATTTGTCTTTATCTCACCAAATTCATGACAGTGCTGCTTTCACCTATTTTTTTTTTTTTTTTAATCTTAAGGCCTTATGCTGAGCTTTGTACCCATGCCCCAGTGAGACAGCGTAACACAGCAGCTCTTCACTTGCAGTCAAGTTCCCTTGACAGCAGTGTTCTCCCTTTGACCAAAACCAATTTTCATCATTATTATTTCAATAAAGAATATGACTGTTGATCTTTAATTAATGGGAAAAGCCTCTTATACCCTTTTTGGGTTTTTTTTTGTTGTTTGGGGTTTTTGTTTGTTTGTTTTGGTTTTTTTTAAGGAGACAAAGGGAGAAAAAGGAATTGGTTTTGTTTCCTGTACCTACCTTCAAGAAGCTCTTAGCTGCTTTCCTCGATAGGTAATAATACTCTGAAAAAGTTATCTTCTCCCACTTTCCATTCTTTTTGCTGGCCAAAGCATTAAGGGATCCATATTTTTCTAGGCTCTCCTTGAACATCTGATGAACTGTTATGGGAGTCTGTGGACACGAGTTATCTATTCTCAGTCTGACTCTGCCATCAGCAAAGGAAGTCCACAGAGACTCTGGAAAGTAAAGCATTATCATCAAGGGATTCTGTAATTGAAAAATGCTGTGTGACTGTGTACCAAAAGACAAGAGGACTGAATAAAGACTGCAGGACTAAGCGCAACTCTGGCATTTCCCACCTTTTGAGAGAAGGGCTTTCCAATGTTCTAACTATCAAATATGCCATGTAGAAAGAGAAAGAAATCTTTATTTCTTACACTTTTTTCTGCGTCTTGAATGGAAGTGCCACCATGCAGAATTAAGCTGATCTTCTGTGTGTTACAGGCACACCACCAATTCCAGAAGAATGTTTGCCCATGCTCAGCCCTGCACAACCCACTACGGCTTGAGCTAATGGAGTAGCTGGTTAATCAGAAGGCTGCAGAGATCTGAAAGATCTGAAAGATCTGAAACCTCTGTCCCTGTTCAGCCTGCAAGCTCCTTTTGCTCGTCATAGCTCCTTCCTCCCTCCCTCCTTCTCCTCCAGCTGTTCTCCTTCATCCTGCTCCTGTTCCCCACTGCTCCCCGCAGTTTTTTTCCTTGGTCATCTGCCCTGTGTTCTAGTACGTAAAGCCACTCCACTCACTCCTGTCTTGCCCTATTTCCACGTCATCTTTCACCTTCTTCTGTTCTTGCCTTCCTCACCCTGTCTTTCTACCGTCCACTTTTTTTCCCCCTGTATTTTTCCTCCCCTTCCTTGACAGGACACAGACACAGCACCAACTAATGTCACTTGGCTCTCACCACTGGTGCCAAGGACTGGGGCAGTCCCTGGCATTCACAAGAAATGACTGTCTCAAATATTCTACTTGGCTTTTGCAAACTCAACAAGACACAGGATGAGTATAAATACACTCCTTAAAGAATCCAGGGGTTACTAAGTTGGCAAAATTTAGATGAATTCTCACAAGGAAGACAAAAAACCACTTATGACTCCCCTATCAAATAGTTAGTTCCCATACTTCTGAACAAAATAGTACAACATTTTAAGACCAACATTTCTTCCTTAGATTTACTTTCATAAATGAAGAAGTATTTTTAGCATAAACATAAAAAATATATATATATTCTACAGAGACCTGGCGGAAAATTTCAGACCAAACAGCTCAGGTTTGTCACAATTAAAAGTAACAGAAAATACAACTTTTTGAAGTTTTTGATACAAGTTAATAAGCATGATTGTCTTTTATTACACTTACGGAAAGCAAAAACTCTAAAGAAAGCACAGCTAGTATCTATACTGTTTCCTGGTACCTCAGTTACCGAAAAAAAGCAGTTCTGGAGTGTTCAAAAGTACAACATTCTTTACATCCCTCTTAAATGCTATTCCCCTAGTTGCTTCACAGAGGGCCTGGAAACTAAAATGCTTCTGACCATTTCTGGCAATACACAAACACATCAACCATAGCTGGATCCACATGAGCGCTTTATAACACACTTGCAGCCTCCCTCAAGTCAGGCTTGCAATCTGCACAGACAACCAGAGGCACAGCAAGCTATTGTAAGCTCACCAACATATATTAAAAAAAAAACAAAAACACAAAAAAAACCAACACAAAAAACACAACAAAAAAACCAAACACACAACCAAAACACAAAACCAACTTTCTCTTGCAGCAAAAGCAGTTTCTTTACTTAGCTGTGTAGAAAAGCTCATTCATAATCAGCTGATAAAGTACAAGTACTAAACTGAAAAATAGCAAAACCAGTCTAGTTTTCTGTGCCAGTATTCCATGAAACTGTTTCTGAAGGTTTCACTGCCCCATGCTATATCCTAGCATGTGCAGAGCATTTGGGGGGGGGGGGGGGGGGAGGAAATCACCTTTCTACCCTGTCCCGGGTAAAGAGACAAAAACCCTGGTGCAGAAAGTGAACTGAGCAGTCAAAGGTGTGATGTGTTTCAATCCAGGATTAATTTTCCTGACTCACATTATGTTCCACTCATGTTCCTGACTCACAGTCTTGCATTTGTTCTCTTGACAAACAGAAAGTAATAATGACAGCAATAAATACAAATAAAGCTGCTTAATCTCCATGTACCTTAATTTTCTCAGGTGTAAATCGCATATAATGATTTTCAAAACATAGGTGTGGAGCTTTGCTTAGGTCAGTGGAAGAAGGGCATCATAAATCCAGACAGTTTAGAAAATAAGTAGCTATGACGGATTCTAGGTAATAGACAGACAGACTTTATCAAAGTGTAAACAGTGGCACCCAACAAATATTTTATGAGTAGAGAAGGCAAAGCAGGTGTTTCTGCACTTAACCTCAATCCTGGTGTGAAAAGGATGACAGATAAGACCTGTCAAAGACAAAAGCTAGCGTTAATCCAAATGGTTATTTTCTTCAGTGACACACTAAAGCCCAGACGAAAAACTCCGTATGATGTTCTGGCTTCTAAACCAACAAAGATAGAAGGGATTTCAGGTGTGGTTGGGTACAGGAGGGTGACTGCTCAGTTAAAAACAAAATCGTACCATACAGAGCTGAAATACAACATTCTAGTCTGTGTATTATAAAAAACACTCTTGAACAGAGCGTATCTCTCTTCAAGGGAACTAAAAATACTAGCAACATTCCTACAATAACATTACAAAACTTGCATAATTACTACCTTTTCACTGCAGATGTAGATAACAGAATAGTTTCCACAGAGAAGAGTGAAAGTCAATCAAATCATTGCAATATCTATACACAGAAACCAAAAATGTACTTTGAAACTGGGTCTCCTTTTGCTTTTCCTTGTGCATTTTTTTCTGGTGTCAAAAAGGCATCTTTTATTCATACCAAAGACGAAGAACAGAATCAGTCTCACAGAGACTCAGTGAATCACCTTAATAATACACAATATATATAGCAAAGGAATATAAACTTGAACACCCATTCAGTGTCTGTTCTTGCATGTATTTGCAGGTAGAACTTAAATCTAAAACCAGTGCCTAAATTTAGATAAGCCAAATAATTCTAAAGATCAAACTATTCTGTCTCATAGAATTTGTAAAAACAGCAGAACGTGAACAATATATTCTGCTGTCAGTTTGTAGAGGGATTTTGAGCACAGGGCTCGTTCTTCTCAGAAAGAGCCTGGGGAGGAACGCCTGGCTAAATACTGAGTGAATTGATTATAAACTTTGGGAAAAGCAAAATAGGTGCTCTGCCTCGCTAGCATCTGAAAGTTAAACTGCAATGTCCAGGCTGGAAATTAACTCAGTGCCTCCTGAAACCAAAGTAGAAATCAGAACAAAGATCCTTTAAATACCCTGTTAGTGTTGGCACATTATACACCCATAGGTTTACAGAGAGCATAAGAAAAAATGAAACAGCATTCCAGCTCAAAGTACGCAAGGCCACTGAAAGTTCCCTATATGCAAAGAGGAATATTTGTTCCTTTCCTCTTTCTTCCAGTAGCTCCTGCTACCTGCATTATACTTTGTATCCAAAATGCTTTTTCATTCACTACTGCGTGATGTTGGCTCATGTCCTCCATATGAATTCACTGAAGGTCAGAGCTGGTGAGAAAAGATTTGCTCCTAAAGATGACTATTTTGTCAGATAAAACAAAGAACAGCAGAGGTTTTATTCAGATAAGTAGTCTTGACTGCCACTCCTTGAGCCTCTTCAAGTGTTTTTTTCCCCATGTCATTCTCCTCCAAAGATTCACTGTCTTTAATGCTGAAGGAAGAGATGGCTCAGAGTAGTCTTATACATACAGCGTATAACAGGATGACTATACTGCAGTTTGTCTTAGGAATTGCTCTAAGGACAGCTAATATAAATATTTTGGATTTTAGGTGTGCAGTTTTCCCACTAAAGTCTAAGTTTTCAAGAAGAAACCTTACAGAAGAAAAAAAAATACTCAAAAACTTTCTTTACCACTTAAAAAACACTTTGAAAGTTTTCAACTGATCTTTTACAATACATTCCTAGACTTGTGTACCATTTACATGTGAATACTGATTTATAAAAGTAAATTTGTTATTCAAGTATTTTCTACCAAGTCTGAAATAATACACAACATAAACACATCACAATATTTGTATTTTTATCATCCAATTGTTAGTCCTTTCCACCATGTATGACTGAACAATTGTGACATGGTCCAGGCTGTCTCTCCCAGCCCAGGTACCAAAAATTATTTTAAACAGACAAACAAATAGCAAGTCCATATATTTTTTTTTGCATGAATAATCAGTCTGGCTGAAACTGCTGGATCTCTGGGATATATGAAGGAGACTGTGTACCAAACAAACAAACAAAGAAAACAATAATCCTACAGTTTAAAGCAAATACATGAATGAAACCTTCTCTCTGTTCACTACCTGACCTGCAAGTATCCTGGTGAGTGCCAGAATGGTTTTGGGAATGTAAATTAATTCTGATGTTTATGGAATAACAACTCAGAGCCATACAAAATGTAAAAGAACCAAGGTCACCTTTCAGACAGGTAAACAAACAGACAGGCTGATTGTGGAATGGCCCTGCTGCATGACCAGAGTAAGTCCAAGTGATATTCCATAGATGTGCCCTGAGAAGCAGGAACTAAGACACTAATTCAACTTCTGCTTGAAACTGATTCAGATTTAACTCACAAAACAGTATCTCAATTATACGCCAGTTCCTGCAAAACATCACTCTGCTCTAATGACGGAAGAAGGTATTCAGCTCTTTGCTGGAGGCATTTCTGACAGACAGTCATCATCCCAGATTCCACAGCTATGATGCCATCACATTCTGCTGACAGCACAAATACATCATTCCTCCTCTCACTCATTATTTTTTAGTTTTCTTCAAGACGTCTGTGGCTCTGAAAACTTAACTTCTTTTTAATAAAAGCTGGAGCCGAGTACACATACGTTGGAGCCTGAGAGCTTGGCATCTGTGTCAAACTTCCCCTTGTGTCAATGAACAGATTAAACAGAAGTACAGAACTTCTGAATTTCAAGTGAACCTGAATGTATCAGCCAGAATATATTCATAGGGATTCTCTTAAAAAATACAGAAACCAGCTTCCTGTTGCTTGCCTAGCCACAGCTGGGGGAGGAGAAGGATTTCCTACTATATTATAGATTTTCCACAATAATCATGTAACTTTAAACTCTCAAACAGAAAAGACTGGATAAATAGTGGAAATCTTTTTAAATTAGCCAAAACTCACACAAGTATTTCAGTTCATGGAACCATGTACCTTTTCCATTGGAGGAAAAGGGAACATTTATGAACTGCAATAAAATATACTGCTCTTCACATCAGTAAACTACTACCAATGTGGATCAGAGAAAAGATATCCTCCAAAGAATGCCTCTACAAACTGATGTGGAGGGAGTGGTGCATCTGGACAAGTACAAAATAAGCTTCATAACAATAGTGACGCTTCTAAAACTGATTACGATGCACCAAAAAGGAAGTGTGTGGAGGGTGTAATCAGGAAAAACATCACTACAGAAACATTGCCCAGGCATGCAGGAATGGAAAGTCAAAACTCAGTTGGAATTGAAATTGGCAAGTGATGTGAACAGCCACAAGAAGGGCTTCTGCAGGTACACTGGCAGCCAAAAGGAGAACCAAGGATATCATCATCCTACTAACATAGGACATGACAAGGGCTGATGTACTCAGTGCCTTCTTCACATTGGTCTTTACTGGCAAGACCAGGCTTCCTGGGTTTCTGTGCCTAGCGGCAGGTGAGAAGTTTTACGTACAACAGGAGCGGAAGATCAAAGTAGGGACCACTTATGCAACCTGGGCACATACAAAAATGTCGATGCTTCACAGTGTACGCTGAGAGACCAGGCCAAAGTCATTGCAAGGCTGCTCTCCTTCATCTTTGAAAAAGCATGGCAATCTGGTAAGGTCCCCATGACAGGAAAAAGGCAAATGTCACACCTGTCTTCAAAAAGGGGAAGAAAGAGGATTCAAATAACTAAAGGCCAATCAGACTTACCTCAGTCCATGGAAAAGCTATAGAACAAACTCCTAGAAATTGTTTTGAGCTATAAAATGGTGACTGAGACCGTCCAGAATAGATAGAATTGATTTGGCCTTGGAAAATCCAACCCAGCTGTCTTCCATAATGAGATGACTGGCTCTGAGATGGGGAGAGCAGTGGCATGTTGTTTACTTTACCTTTAACAAGGCCTTTAACAAGGTCTCCCCCAGCATCCTTGGAAGGTTTGGACCAGATGGAGTTGGAGTAACAGGTGGATAAAAAATTGGCAGGATAATTAGTCTTTGAGAACAGTGGACAACATTTATAAGTCTAGCTAGCAGTCAATAACAAGTGACATTCTTCATGGGTTAGTCCCGAGAATGATACTGTTTAATGACTGCATTATTGTCTTGGACAATAGAATGCACCCTCACCAGCTTCAAAGATGACACCAAACTTGGGGAACTGGCCAACACGCCAAAAGGCAGGGCTGCCATTCAGATGGACCTCAGCAAACCGGAGGAATGGGCTGACATAAACCTCAAACCTCAACAAGGGTGAACGTAAGTCTTGCACTTGGGGTAGGATAATCCCATGCAACAGCACAGACTGGATGCCAGCTGGCTCAGCAGAAAAAACCCTGCAGTTCCTGGTGGACAAGTTGAATGCGAGTCAGTAGTACGTCCCAGTGGAGATAAAGGCTAACTACATGCTGAGCTGCACTAGCAAGCCTATAGCCAGCAGATCAAGGAAAGTGATTATTTCCCCCTACTCAGTACTCATGAGGGTGCACCTGAAGCAGCGTGCAGCTTTGGAAGCCCCAGTGCAAGAGAGAGATCCTGACAAATTGAAGCAAGCCCAGAAGAGGGACTCCCAGATGGTCAGGGGCCTGGAGCACACCATGTATGAGAAGCCCTTAAAGGAGCTGCGTTTCTTCAATCTGGAGAAGACAAAGAATGAATCTAACTGCAGTCTGTCACAGACTGAAGGGGAGTGCTATAAAGAAGACAGATTCTTCTCAGAGGCACACAGCAGAAGAACAAGAGGCAATGGACATGAGCTGCAGCAAGGAAAATCCTTGCTAGATAAAGAAAAATAATTTCAAAACTCAGCTGAACAAAGCCATGAGCAGAAAGCTGGACTAGTTATCCTCCAGTGGTCTTTTCCAACATAAATTATTTTGCAATTCCATCAGTATAAAACCAGTGTGAATGAGTCCTCTCTTAACTTTACACTGGTTTTAAGCCAATATAACGCTTGCTGCAAACAGTAAGGTTACTCTGGATTTACATATGTATTAGAAATCCAAAATCTGGCCTGGTTCCACAGCTTCTATACGTTGGTGGAAAAGAATAGGGAAAAAATTCCAGAACAACCCGGGGTCCTCATTAGGCAAATTGACTCCTGAAGTTGCAGAACACATCAATTATAAAATGAGAAAGACAGTTCTGCACAACTAGAAAACATCCGAATCTCCTTCTTTTCTCTTGGTACACAAAACAGACCCACTGCAACCAGACACTGAGCTTCCTTCTCCTGAAAGATTTTTGGGAGAAGTTTTTGACATTCAGTCCTCACTTTACCACTCAGCATCTGCATAGCTGTGTAATGTTTCCAAGTCAAACACTGCTTCTCATTTAAATGGGTAACAAGTAGTGCCACAGATTCCCAAAGTCAAATAAAAGACGAAGGCTAACTTAAATTGTAAGCTCCTGATTCATCAACTTAGAAACATACCTAAACTCAAATAAAGGAACTGCTTAATTAAAATGGATAGGGTGTGACTTGTGTTTGCAGGAAAATTACGATGGAACAGCTGGAACAGCTTCTACCCTCAGCTGCTCACCTCACCTTTCTTCCAGAGGCTGTGGTCACCTCTGCAGGAGTGGCTGAATGGCATGTACATTCCTTCCTGAGCACTGTGGTTTACAGCCCAGCATATTACTCTAAACTGCAGCCAGAAGCAACCTCTGGGAGAGAAGCAGTGTAGATAGCCGACAGCAGTAACCAGCATCCCAGATAAATTCTTAGAAAAACAGGTCAAAGCCTTCACGAGCACACAACAAGTACTCCACAGAATTAGAGCCTCAGTAATAATCTACGTATACAATGTGTCTCTCAAATAGTTCAATAAAATACCCTGAATTTGAAAACAGAAGTTAGTTATCACCTTTATCCATCCAAATTTATTTCCTGCTTACTGAAAAACAAAAAGCAAATGCCTAGTCGTTCAATTCTTGGAAAGAAACCTATTGCGTATCAAAGAATTACCTTTTTAAAAATAAATATATATGCATACAGGTATATACTTATGTATAAAGTCTGCATGTGAGATGCCTACATAGATCTGTTGTTTCTTCAAAATCCACTTGCAGTCATTGCTTCAATTATCTCATAAAACAAATATTCCCTGTTTAAATGAGCAAATTTAGAAACCAGTTGAAGCTTCACCAAGGCAACAGGGAGCTCCCTCAGGACTGCAAACCTTCCAAAGAACCTCAGAAAGTTCTGCTAGTAGACCCCCTTTAAGCCACATGGTAGCACAACTAGGTTAATTTACCACTGCAATTGGTTTAAAATTACAGTAGTATGCACATGCTACAATGCAACACAGAACTGACCAGTATGGATATTCCTTTACAGCCTCCAGTTATTACACAGTATGCCAAATCCTCAATAGCTGACAGCTGGTAAGCAGGCTGTGATGCCAAAGGTAACACAAGAATTGGTATGATTTTCCATGGGATCAGGCTATTTTTCACTTTTATACAGTAATCATCTCAAATACAGACAAAAACTGGGAGAAACTATTGAATTCATGCAAGTTTACAGAAAGCTCCTGAAAATTTTTCAGTTGCCCTGAATCACTTCAGTTTAATTTTATTTTTGGCTGCCTCTCATTATCCCAGCCCTGAAAAACTGTCAGTCATAACTTGCTAGAATAGACACAAAAATTACATTAAAAAATTGTAATAAGAGCTCAAATTTCCAAGGATCATCTTTTACATGCTTACCTGTTGGCTCCATGCCTTCATCTTGGATCTCCTCCAAATGAGGCAGCAAATCTCTGCAGACAGTCTGTGCATTTGTAAAGGTTCTAAAAGAAAACAGACCTATTAAAAAGTTATCCAGGAGTGCTAGTAGGATCCACTACAATCAACATACAATATATTCAAGGGAAAACAAAAACACAGCTTGCAAGCACTTAGAAATACAAACAGGAGAAAACAGAAAGGTCAGAGGAATTAAGAACATTTTGCCTCTGTTGCAAACTCCACTACAATCAGGTTAAACAGGGAAATGCCTTCACTCTAAGGATGACATTCTTATTTCATACAGTGGACAGTATGACATACTGTCTGGCTTCAACATCATGGTATATACCAGATGGAGACACTAATTTTGAATCTCGACAGAGAGGCTGTGCAGGTATAAAGAGTGAATTATCAACCCTTAACCTTGATCATACTGCCACTGTACTAATATCACGATACCTTTTAAGTTGTCACTGTTAATACCTGTTGAAGATCTAAGGTTAGGGGGTTGTTTTGTTGTTGTTTGTTTGGTTTTTTTTTAAAAGCTAGGAAAAGAAGGAGATTTAATTCCTAATAATAATAAAGTTTCTCAAAAACTTCACCAAAGCAACAAATTACCATATGGATGAAATTAACTTTTCTTCACTTAAATTAACCAGATGAAGCTTAAAGCATAGATAATATAAAATCAGAAACAGAAAGTCTGTAAGGTAACAGACTGCAAAGGATTATATGAGCAAAAAATCTAAACAATAACTAAGCATTTAGAAATGACTGACTGCATAAAGCAATGCACGGCAGATTATTCATGAATAACAGCATGCAGATTTTTTAATTTAGCTGACTTCATTTAATAGAACAAGGGGTGGGAATCAGCAGCCTTCAGAGGCCAAGAAAAAGTTTGGATTACCTTCATTCCCTCTCAACAGGTACAACGGAAGAGTCCTGAGTGAAGCTCAGGACGTCCTTCCCCTCCACAGGGTAATAAATTAACTCAAAATGTAGAAAAAGAAAGTCCAAACAATGCCCTTCCCAGTTTTCAAATAAATAAGAAACAACTTCAGAAGCAGTTTTTTTACACAGCAGCATCAGGTAGCAAAGAGTAGGACCAAACACTGCATCAGACATTAGTTCCTATCTCATATTAACAACTACATTTTGTAGAATACCTATATGCGGGACATTCCTAGAATTTGTTATTGTTATTCACAATTAAATCACACTTTAAGAAAGCCTTATCCAAGCTGGATCCCTTTTACAAGAATTCAGCAGATTTTGTAATTCTTCACCCATCAGAAGTGACAACAGCAGTTCCTTTCCTCCCGTGCTACTACTGCGCTGCAGATCGCGTGTCTCAGAGCAGAGGTACAGGTCGCAAAAGCAGCTGAAGGAAAATGAGGAGTCATCACTAACCTTGCCTGCAAGGATATTTTCTCTCTTGTTAATGGCATAATGGGACAAAACATGAAAAGGCTTGTCTGAGAAGCAGAGAGTTAGGCTCTGAAAATAGTCACTGGCTTGGTGAAGGCAGGTGTTGATGAGAAACCGAGTAATTTAAATATAGAGGGGCATTATACTGCATTTTGAAAAGTAAGTCTGTGTTTGATATATGGGAAAATGGTGACTTAGTGAAGTGGGATTGCAAGGACAGAACGACGGACCAGGAAGACATATTTGGGAATAAAAGAAAACATTTGAAAGAATTTAAAAACATGTGTTTGTCTGCCATCTCAAAACACTTAATAGTTCTTGAAATTTTTCTTATTTTAAAGAAAAACTACATTTGATGTTTAGAAATCTAGTGCAATCTTTTCCTTTAAATATCTTTTGAATACTAAAGCTTTTAAAATTTTTATTATTTTACAAAACAAATAAACCAAAGTCTTAGTCAAAAGATAACTGGACGTTACTCCTGCCGAAAATGAATAGCAGAAAAGCCCTCAGAAGAAAACAGATCTGTTAGTAATATATTAGAAGAGCCTCCTGTGAGGCTACTCAAAACTTTTAATAATCATCATTAATGACTTTTCCCAGATGAAAATCTCACTTGTTTGCTTTATTCTCATACGACTATTGTAGAATACTCGTTCGGTTCACATTATGTTCCCTTAATGGAAAAGCAATCAACCAACAAGTCTGAACTTCTGGACTTCCTCTGGTAATGCTTCAACATGCAAATGTCATATGAGGAGCTCTATGCATCCAGTATCTTCAGGAGTGTTAAAGTTAGTAATGCTGCATGCAAAGTAGTTGTTACCTGCCTCTACGGACTAAGTAGTCAATTTGAGATTTGTGTTTGGGGTTTTTTGGGGTTTGTTTGTTTGTTTGTTTTCCCCTGAAAGTACAATTAAGAAATTTTCAATGAACAATTTATGTCTATATTCAAAACCATCCCTTCTGAGTGAAAGAATGTGGTTTTAATGTTGTTACTTTTAGCTTTTGCTAGGAGTTATTCCTTTAAAAATTAAGTAAAGATCCAAGGATGGTTATATTATCTGGAATCGTTCAAGTAAGACTGAATTGAGCAGAATTCGGCAGGACTGCTTGCTGAGCATACTGCAGCAAGGAGAAAACACACTGCAGAATTACAGTTCCATGGTGAGATGCCCCAGCAAACCCAGCAAAAAATGCTTTGGAAATCTGGACTTTGGCTGCTAAATTTGTTATTAAGGCTGAGGTTCCGCATAAATTATTTAATGTTATTAGTGCAGGGACAGCATGTTCCAAAATCCAACTACCAGTTTAAAAGTGGATTTTCTACATCCAATTTTTGTGTTAAATAAAAAGTTTATGATTTCAAAGGTAATACGCAAAAACCTCTACAGCACGCACACAGAGGATTTAACAGTAGAGGTCACTTTAGCAAGCCAATTAGAACAAACTGAGTTCACGTTACACAATGTTGACCAACTAGAACTAAACAAGGCATACTTCTGTATAACTCCATTAGCAGGAGTGGCTTTTGAATGACACTATTTCCTGATGTAATTTGGGATTTAAGTTCAAGGTACCATTCTATCAAACATCACCTCATCTGCTGCCTGAATTCAATGCACACACACTCCTCCTCCACCCGAGAGAGAGGCACAGCATGCTCAGGCTGACTGGCTTATCCAGAGGTTTGGGGCAAATCCTAACGTAGCACAACTTGCTTGCAGCTACCATCCCTACTCTGTGCCAGTCAGATGTTACACCATACTGAAGCTGTTCTCACACATCAGGCCAACCTAGAAAGCAAGAATCTGAACATTCTCTATACTGGATTAACAAAGGGAAAGTTTCCTTTCCTTCTGTTTCCAAGATCGTAACAGCTCTAGTGAGATTTACCTTTGCAAACGAGTGGAAGTAATGCATGTGTGACTGATAAATGTGAATGGTAAAATAATGACTGTCGTAACTGACAGTCCCTAGCGCTGGTGATGATTCACCAGAAGCAAAACATCCAATCTGAATTTGCTGGCATAGCAATTACTTTTTTTAACTAAGTGTATTTGATGGAAACCAATAAATACAGTACCATTTCTTATCATAACTACGGATGCTAAATGTAACAGCTAAATCTCTCCACTTTTACAATTATGAAATGGAAGTGCTCTTTTGCTGAAGTTACACATTAGAAAAACTGTTTTTTCTGTTACCATAATGATACTGAGTGTCCGATTAACAGCACTACTTACTGTGATACTAATTTCTATAATTTTTTTAGTTTCAAGGGACTTTGGAATTGGCCTTTTCCTTACACAAGCTCTATGTTTCCTTCTCTGGTAACCGGAATTTCTGCTTACATCTCATATACTAGGTCAAATACAGTCAGGTATTTGCTGTCCTCTACATTAGCTTAGAATCTTTTCTCTCAAATTTAAAAACTATGAACTTAATGTTGTAGGGTTCAATATATTTTGGCCTTAATTCTGCAGAGTGATTTCTAAGATCACAAATTGCACCAACAAAATATGAACACTGTTATGCAGCAGTCATATTATGAGATTCAAGGGGAAGCTATTCATTAAACTGATTATGTATAGTGGCAAATAAAAAGACATCTCTCATTCTTTTTGTATTCCTATTCCTTGTCACTATCGTTCAACTCCTGTAGCTTTGTCAATGTTAAAAGTTTTACCAGTTGGCTCTCTACAGGGTTTATTGGAATTTTCTATAAACTTACAAAAATAAGCAGTTTATCAAATAACTGCATATGTATATTGTTAATACATTATTCAGTACAATGTATTCCTTTAGACTTCAGGATGTTTACTCATAACCCTTTCTATACTTACAGCAAGTCAAAGTACTTAGTCTGGAAATCACATTCACAACTGCTCACAAAAAAAGACTTAAACATTTTTTTTGCAATTAAAACAGTCAGTAGTTCAGGCTATGCATTCATCCAGTGTACCCTACTTCAGCTTCCAGACCTATGCTGTCTGGATTCACGATGAAGCTACCATCTCCTCCTCCCTTTCCTGGTATTTCTAACGCAGAGGCTTCTCCCATTACACAGCTTCTCCACTCTCACCTTGTTCCTGGATAACGTTGTACCATGTGTGGGTTCACCATACAGTGAAAATATTTTTATAAATTTATTTTATTCTGGTTTAATGTATGGGAAATGTTCACTGTTTAAAATACTGCATTCATGTATTATCAGGTAAGTTGTGATGCCTCATTTTAGAGGAACAATGTGTTCAAGGTGCAAAGCTATGGCTATGGTCAGCCACATTACTGCAGTTCCTGTCTGCTTAACTTCCAAAGCTTTATTATAAACTATTGCATGATTTTTGTTCTTTCATTCCTTCAAAATAAATTATCCTGCAGATTGTCTGCAACAAATAACATAAGCAATAATGACAGAATGCTCAGTTACAGTGTCTGCTGAGTATATACAATTTCTCTGTCACTTACATGCTTTTTCCAAAAAGCAATCCGTTTAGCTTCTCCTGGGAATGCTTCTCATACCACTGCTTCCAGACCCAATGGCTCTCAGGAAGGCTCACTTGTGTTTTGCCCACACTATGATGATCCAAAGCAGTGCAGCTCCTTCATCTGCTTTGCTGTTCCTCTGAGCATATCATCTACAAGCTCACTCAGCAGGCTACTTTCAACTGGCAGTAAGCATGTTACTACTTATTTCTTACAACACAGTCTCCACTTTATAATTAAACTCCGTTCTCTGCTTGCTTGCCCAAAGAAATATTTTGTAACATGCAGGTGTTTATCTTGGGGAGCAAAGTGTGAAAATCCCCATTTGTACAAGTACTTTTTTTCTCAAACACTTGTGTTGAATTGGCTTTCTTAACTATTAAATATGAATCTTGTTTAATACAAAAAAAAATAGGCTGAACTGGAAAATAGACATTTTTTTCCAAGGCAGAACTTCTTAACAAATTTTGTTTTAATCTTTCCCTGCTTGCTTTTCCTAGGGATGACTTGGTGAATTTCATCTCTAAACTCCTACAGCTTGGTTGCTTATTTAAGTAATCCATAATAAAGTAGAAGAAAAAAAATCCTTCTTCCAATCAGTGTGCATCTTTTGCTGCTTCATTCTTTACAAGTGTCCTAAATATGTATCTCTGTTAACAACAGGTTTTGGTTTTTTTTTTTTCCCCTAAGCTTTTGTTACATGTTCTCCAGGACAACCCTGCTATATACATTCCACCAGCCTTAATCTACATTAGAGCTGCTTTTGGTAGTATTTCTTGAGTCTACATCTGCACATTCCAAAGTATTTTTTATTGGGTGTTAGGCATTTTCAAGAGCTCACTGGGGTATTTGAATTCCAAGATGGAATCATTAAGTAATCATCTGACAATTATTCTGGCAGCAAAAAGCGATGGCTTGAATTACCTATGGGTACCTCTGAAAACTTTACTGATTCTGGCACTTTGCCTAGAAACTTCAGAAACTAAGTATCTTCATCTGGATACCATTCATGAGTAATCCTTTCCCAATTCCCCATGCATCCTGCAAGCGCTGAATCCAGTATTTTAAAACGGAGCTCTGGGGAGAGTTTGTAGGAGGGAGCACAAGACAATAAATTTAGAATCACAGGTCTGTCCTAGTTCTAGACAAAGACAATAAAGTCACTCTGACTTAAATCAACATAGCAACATAGCACCAAAGCTTCGATAGCTCAGCAGCTAAATAGAAATCTGTGACTAGCACATAAATAGCCAAGTAGCAAATACTACATCTCCAGACTCTGAGGAGCTGTGAATTGTTACCTAAGACATTTTGAAGATGTTTTCTCATTTTCTATGGCATAAGGGGAAAAAAAAACCTCACAGTAATGACACATAACCTTAGTTCTTTAAACCCCAATTTTGTATCACATGTAAAATTTTTCCTATATTAAGGAGCCAAGTAAAGAGTCACAAAAGGTCCTCGTGGTCCTTTACAGGGACATTACTGTCTATTATGACTGGTTGTCTTATTTACTAATTACTCCTCTATTCAAATTAGGGCAATAGTATAATACTTTCCTTAGTCGCTCTACTTAAAATTTCCCTTTGTCCTCGAAGAACAGGTTAGATTTAGGTTTTAATTGGTTTTCATGCCCTCATGAGACTTAAAAAGGGGGCCACAAATCAGCCCAGATATGTTCCTACTCTTGCAAAAAGGGTCAGCTGATTTGACAATCACTTTGCTTTTCAAAGTGCACAAAAAGCCAGTCTTGCTCAAATTACTCAAATAACTTCTTCCCACAAAAAGGTATATTTAAAAGCAACACAAATGCTTAATAAAGAACAAAGTACTAAAGATAAAGTTAACAGCTGAGACCTATTTCACCATATAACACAGTTGGCATGCACCTTCTAGTAAAAGCTCTCTCTTTACTTGCAAAAAATAAAACTGAAGTATATTTTCTTTTGTTAGGACTAAATATCCTCAAAAATCAGGCCATTCATTTTGGTGAGCAGACCAGTTTTAGAGATGGCTGAGAACTATGTGGGTGCATGGGAAGGAATCAACAATGTATCCAGCCTTTTTTTATTCCCTCCCCCCAAAAAGGCTCTATTCAGCAGTTGGAGTGTACTACAACCCTTCACTGACCTTGGTACAGATTTTCTGGCTCTGTTCTCCCGTGCACAGCAAAAACCCAGACCTGAAGCTGAAATCTTCCAGTAGCTGCCTCTGTATGGCTATTTGCAGCAAAGTAAGGTCATACAGAACTCATTATTTCATCTCTTCCTCATTTTTTAGGTCACACTGATTCAATTTCAGCCTTATAAAAGGTCTTTTTTTCCTCTTTCCATTTTGCTAGAATTTTATTTTCTTTGTCTAGTCCTTTCTACCTGGAATCCTACTTCCAGCATACAAAAAAGATATATTAAGTTTGCTACCTAACTTCAAACCACATCAGGTAAACAACACTATTTAACAGGAGAACATGGACTGACTTCTTCAAAAAACTAACAAAGTAGTATTTATTCCAAGGGCTTTAAATACATCAACAGTATTTGGCATTCTAGTCTCTGTGATATTCTTTCAATAGAAATTCAGAAAACAAACCAAATGCTAAACATCTTTCTAATACAGGAAGCTTAAATTTCCTGTTTGCAGTGGGTGCAAACCATTACATATTTTTAAATTCTCTTTTAGCTTTTTTTTTTAATAAAGAAAACATGACAATTTTTTTTTTTTTTTGCTTAAGCATGTCACAAATAGAAGCATGCATGGACTAAAATATAGGCATTATAACTTAATTTAGCAAATTCCTAATTTTCATAAATCAGTGCGTACATATACCTGATCACAAGTCAAATATTGTTTTATGATCTTTGGACAGATTAAACAAAAAAAAATTACAATTCTAGTATTAACTGCATAAGGACTCCAGAAGTAACAACAAAACCAAAACATTCAAAAGCTTTCAAAGGTTTCTTACACTTTTTTCTTTCCCAAAAACATTAAGTCTACAGTTTGCTCCTAATGATGCTTATCCAGGATTACAAAGCCCAGAACAGAAGAAACCATTATGACAAAAATGACCCCAACCAACCGTTTACCTGAAAGGGTCAAGCAATTGTTCCAAGTGACACAGCATGCAAGTTGTTACCTAAGCAAATGTGAAGCTAGATTTAACTTAACAGAAAAGTAAGTATCTACCCGATAGAATAGTTCAGTCTCTGGGAATGCATAATTAGTACTCAGCAATACTGACAAACTTAAAATAATCAGAAAATAAACTATTTCCTGCGAGATGTGGTGTTCTACTCTTAAAACAGGTATTTCCACAAACTCTAGAGATGGGGAGCTTTCTCTCACAGAAGATACCATTCCAGTGACAGAGTAACAGGAAAAAGAAAGTATTTTTCCCTTTTGTGCTGCCTAGGACAGAAAGAAGACAGCAGCCAGTAGGGTTATCTTGCACATAAAAAGGTAATATAGACCCTAAACAAAACTCTTCTAAAATGAAGTTTCCCAGTCCATGTTCTAAGATAGGGGTTATCCGGTTAAGTTCTGTTGCCTTTGATGCTCAACCACAAAGGCATATTATCATCTAAGGATTATTCCCCCAAATTCAGGAGGGAAGAATGACCTACTTCCATAGCTGCAGCTAAGGTATTTTTAAAAGTCAATGCAAAGTAGATTATATGCATTGTAATATGTGCAGAGCAACTGGTACTGAACTTCTAGAGTCTTCAGTGCCACTCTTACCATCAGAGACATGTGAAGGGACGGTACAGGAGCACTGACTGGTTTTTTTTTTTCTTGACTATCTGAAATTTGCTGTTTTCTGGTATTTGAGAATGCCTATAATCTCACCACATGGTTGAAAAGCCATTAATCATTTAATTTACTGAAGCATAAGAGTCTAGTAGTTTACCAGTATTTTCGCTAGCATTCCATGCTTTTGCTAAGCTGTGAGCAGCTGGGCCACAGGAGCTAAGCACACCTCTTGTCCGAACTGCTACACGTGAACTTCTGCTGAGCCCACTTCTGGGGCTAAGAGCCTCTGTGCTATAAAATGAACACTATACAACTAGGGATATGCAAATAGGATACAAGCAACATAGTCCATACTGAATGATGCTATTGAGTTTAACGCCAAACTAGAAGTTAGCATAGAAGCATAAATCCATTTAGAATCTTCATTACAATTTTCTCTCATTCTAGCCTCAAAAGATAAACCTTATTCCGCATTAGATAGCGGAGACCCCGTTAGGCAGACAATGATCCTTGTGGATCTGCACAGTAGTAGAAGATAAACTTAAGTTGTGAAAAATTGGTAAATCAGTTTGTTAAAATAAATACTCAAGCTACTTTACCCATTTTCATAGCTTTCTGAAATATTCACTGCATTTTCATCTTGTAATTTTTTCGTAAGAGTCTCTCCACTGTTAGGCATGCTGACAAACCCTCTAAAGCTGGTCACAAATATGCTAAATAACTGTTCGGGTCAGGCGTAAATAAGCTACTTGGACAACTGAAGAAACCAACAGTAACTGGTTATTTGTTAAAAAAAACAACACGTAATACAAGAGGAGGAGACTACAGCTACAAAAGCTATTTCTTTCTGATTTTAACATGCTTGAAATGTCGCAGTGCCTGTGAGCTGCTTACTGTTAAACTTTCCTTTTAATTCAGTTTTCTTTAATTATCCATGAGAAGAATTTTAATGAGTCTACAGTGCTTTAAGATGCAAATCTTTCGCCAAGATTTCCAACAAATTTGTTCACAGAAGTTGAAGCAATTCTAATTTTATTAACTCTAGATTCAAAAAAGAACATTCAATGAAGTTATTTCCTTAAAGAAAATGCAGATTAATTACATTAGGAAATGCCTTCAAGTCAATTACACCTATGAAACCCAGTACTGCAACAGCCAAGCACCTCCTCCAGCATCACAACTACACCAGCACTTCATCAGCTTCACCAAACCAGGCCCATCATATACTGTAGAAATTTCTACACATGACTAAACAAATTACTTCTCAGGATATGAAAGTCTAGTTTAGCTACTTAGGCTACTTCTATACTAGTAAACAAAAAAAGACCTAGGGAATGGCTCCAGCCACCCCCTGCAAGCACCTTCCCTGGGACGGTTCTGGTCTGCGCAAACTGGCATTTCCCTACACCAGGGGATAACCCAGGCCAGGGGCTGTTAACGGGAGATGATATTAATGACTATCCTGTCTGGAGGAGGAAGAGAGGGACGCAAGCTGTGCCATGCCATTTGCCTTCAGAGCCAGAGAATATGATCTAGAATGTTTTATTTAGTGGTACAAAGACAACCATAGCAATTAGGAAAACGTAAGGCTAGTAAACATCTAACTTTATAGAAATATGTGAATTTTATTCCAGAGTATCTTGTACCATACCCAAATGCCTAATTGTAGATAATGGAATTTGACATGAAAGGAAAAGAAAGAAAACTTCGCAGTGGGATTCTAAGGGGTCCATTCTCACACCAGAAACTTGAAATATCTGAACACAGAACAGGGGATATTTCAATGGTAAAAATGCATCTTCTTACGCAGTGAAAATTCATTTTTGTCAGGATTGACTTAGTTCCTTCATTTTGGGATAATTCTCCAAATTCCCACTTTTTTCTGATGCTGCCTTGCAGAAAGCCACTAGGTATCTTCCATGGGCTTGCAACTAGCTTTTCAGAAATATCATAAAGAAAAAACGGGATTAAATTCTGTTGCAAGAAATCTCATTGGTTTTTTTCTTCTTCTGGTCATCTAAAATGTTTTACATGCTATGTTGTATGAAGGAATCCAATTAGATGACCACTAATTATCTTGCTTGGGGTGCATCTTGGGTGCTGAGTGGCTAGGTAACAGGCTGGTCTCATGGAAGGAAAATGGATGTTAATCCTCTAAAACTTGTACTTTCAACGAATAAACAGAAAACCTCAAATATACATCTCTTCTATACATACTGTGTTTAGAAAGGATTTTTTTTCTTTTGTTTTTCATATAATCTTCCTTAAACTAACTGATGGTTAGAAAATTGTTTCGATGCAATCAAGGATTCTCCGATGCTAAATCACTCCCCTAGTAACAAAAGTGGCTGCAGGGCAGCCAGGCTGTGAAGCAAGGGGAATTTATCTGGGGGGACTGGTGGAGAAGAGTTGCTTTTGGACTGTGTATTGTTTGACTGTAATAGAAAACTCACATGATTGTGCTAAACTAAGTTTCCTGCAATTGTCAGCTACAAACAGTCCTGTGTCATTTTAGCAGTAGGCTTATGAACGTCATGCTGTAAGAAACAGTTCTGCACAGATTTGCCTTTGTAGTTCTGGTCCAACATTTCTAGGTACTCTTCAAGTTTCAAGTAATAAACCCTAACAAATGAGACTAGCAACTTATATAGCGTTCAGTAAGGAATGATCTTCACCCTCAAATGATTTTTACATGCAGCAGTTTACACGATTCTATGGTCCTTTTCTTTTATGCCTACATCTACCTGCATGTAACTTGCACAAGACCGCACTAGACTTCGACTGAATGTTTGCAGTGGGACAGGCTGCTTTTTCCAGCTACAGGTTAAGGTTTCTGGGCGTTGACAGTCTCACAAAGCTATGAAGGAAATTAAGAGGCAAATAAAGCTCACGTACTGTTCATGTCCTTTGCTCTACAATTATGATTGGTATCTTTCAGGAATTAGTGACTGATACTTAGAGTTGAAGACACTGTCACGACAAACTTGCACCGTCACAAGATCCCAAACAGAAATATTAGAGGCCAAAACAAAGCGATGTTGTTACTAAGGTCAGTAACCAACAGAACCGCAACGCGCACATCAGCCTCAGCGTGGGTGGAGCGTATGGCACCCCTTCATGTTCGGGACAGGATGGTGCAGGTTTAATTCACAATGCCGCTATGGCAACATGAAACTGCCCATGGCTGCGTACTCCCCCGTTCCTTTACTTGTAAGGCAAGAATGTTTATGGTTGCTTTGTTTTTTTGTTTGTGTGTTTGTTTGTTTTAATTGTGTAACTGGTAACAAACATCTTAGTGTAAAACAGTGCTTTTTGGTACAAGCATGATGTTAAACTGGTAGTCCTGTTTTTATTCCAGACTTCCAGCACTGAGTCCAAAACAAAAAAAAACCCCAAACACCTCACCCCACAACAACCACCAGCAAAACATCTAATAATCTTTACAGTTTCTATTTCAAAGGCTTTGTTACATTTATTTACAAAAATGGCACCACTTTTAATCTTTTCTTCATTATTTCAAATCGGTCCTCTTAAAGCCTGGCAGTTTTTCAACTTGCTACTAATTGCAGCTCTCTGTCTGCTATGTTCCTGAATTGCTGTTAACTGCATTTACTGTGATTATATAGAGCTTTCACACACAATACACTCATACAACTTTTCTTTCCCCAGTTTCTCATAAAATTAGATTTAATTTTGGCCTCTAAAACATTTTAGCTAAAATAAAAACATAATCAATGCCACAGTCACTCTTAAATGAGAGTAGGTTTCAGGGTTTAAGCAAAATTCTAAATCCAAACAGGTCTTCAAACATTACTGTGGCTAAGCCTCCATTAAGTCTTAGTAAACAAATGAGTCTCAACTCATACCTTAAAGATCAACAAATCCATGCTAGCTTGGGCCAAGGAGAAGATGCTGAGGGCAGATTCCATAATGAAAAGCCTCAGGCAAGCAACATCTTTTTAAACTCACATACACTTTTTATACTAATTAATTTCTGATTAAGGAATTTAGATTAGAAAAAGGACAACTTTTACCCCTAGCTGTGTCTCCCCATACTTGCAGAACAGAAGAGAATTTATCCATACTCAAATCAGCATCTCTAGGCAAAACCAGCATGACTACCTCACGGACATTTGTCAGGTGAAGCAGTTTATTCCACAAAACACTTGGCTATCCACAAGCATAACCTGATGCATGTATTAATATTTCACAAAATTTCCAGTAGCAATCGCTCTGTAAAAATGTTTTCTCTCATTGACCATGCCACAGCAACAGGAATTTCATTTTGCTTTTCTGAACAATGCATTCTGCTCTCTAGGAATTGTTCCACAACAATATAGAGGAAAAACACAGTTTTGTTTGTGCAAAGCTTCTGGAGTCTGAGTGCCAATTACAAAAGCATCTTAGATTTGCCTGTAACTACCAGTTTGTAGTAATTAAGGAAGAGAGTCATAAGGGGGGAAAAAAAAGTAGCTGCAAATGCACATCTGGAGAAAGAGGCAGCTGTTTGTGAGCAACTGGAGAGAGGCAGAACATTCTGTCAGGTCAAAACAACAGTTGGTCTGAGGACAGACACATCTAGAAACAATTTTGCTGGTTCTTTCTGAGGAAGAGATTGTTTTAGACTCAAAGTAAGTAGCTTGCATTTTCACATTTACCTATTGGTGTTCACTTATCCCGTCATATTCGCAGTCGAATTTTCTACAGGCAGGCCCAAACCACTTAGAGATGCCCAGCCTTTAACCAATGAAAACTGTACTGTGAAAACAGGTCTTATTCATTCTGCATTACTAGCAATTAATTACTACAGATTGTTGCACATTTTAATTAAAACTTGCCTCAGAAAAATCCCCTAAAGATGCTAGTTACTGCATCTACGCTGCCCTCAAATAGCTCAAAACAAATGCCATCATTTAAATTTTCTTGCAGATACAGATTTTTTTACCTTCCATCTCAGGCAAAAAGACTTTCCTAAGAGCTTGTTTCTGTACAAAACATCCTTTTCAGATATTAATTATGGGGAAGAAGTTCCAGTACCATTAGAGATCCACTACATGAAACTGTCATACTTTAAATAGTCTTTTAAAAGTATATTTAAAATAAAGACTAAAAATCATAGGTTAAAAATCTTATTTAAAGAGTGTTTTCCTAACAGCTTTGTGAAAATTGTGATACTTGTTCAGGTTTGGATGCTGAAAGAATCTAGCCCAACACCAAGGAAAGTCTGTTGCGATTCTGATTTCACCTTCGGAGGGACTACGGTACCTCTTTATGCAAATTTAGCGTGACTGAAAACACACACAAGTTTCAAGCTCTCAGATTCCTGATTTTTTTTTGTTTCAGATGTTTGTAATGAAAGTCCTTCTTGGAACTTATTTACAAAAATCAAGGGTGCTGCAAGAAACTGCAGCTGCAATTCAGCAGATTGTACTCTTACCTGCATCTCCAGGATGCTGCTTCCAATGACAGCTTCACAGTTTAGAAGGCATGATTAATGAGAAATGGTAATATGGCCAGATAAAAGATGGAAATGCAAACAAGGAGATTCTATGAGTATTTCATATAGCAGAGATTAAAAGATAAATGCATAATTCTTGTAGCATATCAAGATGCTGTATGCTCCCCAGGCCAGGTTTTTGACTCGTTTTGTGCTAACAGTGGGAATACCTATTTCAGAGCTGAAGGCAGAGTCCTCTTGTGGTTAAATGAAACTGGCAGTAGGATCTGATTATTGCCCACTTCCAGTCCAGTCCTGCCTACTTGCAAAGAACGGAAATTTTCCCCTTGTTTTCCTGTTTACACCTACATGCAAGTTTGATACTGTGCAAGTAAAAAGTGACAAGATGGTTCACAATATTACATGCAGCAGGAGCGAAAGGAAGGGAAAGAAGGTAAAAGAGATCAGCTGTTCATCTGAGAAACTTGTTAGCAACTGCTGGTTAGGAACAACCACAGACTTAAGAATGCAAGGTGTGTAGCAAAAGGAACAGAATTGAGCATATGCACACTCGATCACCAGGTTGGTTGAGGAAGGGAACCACCACTGTAACTGCTGAGAAATATGTCTGCATGTCCAAAGGCTGTATTTTATTTATGACTAATTATGACAAATTAGATGAGTAAAATCAGCTGCTGAGGATTCCAACTCTGTTCCTTAAATACAGTATTGATAAATAGGAAACGTGTTGCTTCAGACAGTTACAGAAGTACTATATTCCCCTCAGGTATCAGGATGACTGCAGTTCTCAGACTAGAGCAATGCAGGGGATGCAGATGATGACGTGAAGAATACCGACGGACTGATATCCCTCCTATTTTTCTAATCTGAAACACCAGCCCTTACTACTTTTCCCACTAATTCTTTGAATAACTAAGGAGTTTGGTTGTACCAGCTGAAACCAAAGATGGAGAAAACAAATACTTAATATCAAAGATAAAACAAATATAACCTGATAGCTCCCTCTAATAAAATGCAAGTAAATAAAGCAGGAGGCTCAATCTTCTTAAGCAAAGATCCATACCAGCAAAGTTTTTGGCTGTTACTACTAGTAACTGTTACTAGTAAGAAACCACCCACGAGTCCCAGTTCATATTATATTTACCAATATCTACATATACCTACATGAGGGTTTCTACTCACAGGAATTATGTACTGTTTCTTTATACCACACTACAAATGGATCTTTGAATTTCAATTCTCAGTGAAATTCATTATATGCTTTGAAAGCCCCTCATCTGCTGAAGCATTCAACTACTGCAAAGCTATTAAAAGATTTATCATTTCTTCTTAAACAGGAATATTATCTTCAGGACTATAGGACTGTAGCTAATTTATCTTTAAGGTGAAGACCATTGCTAGAATAAACTGTTTTTTTCCCTTAAAAAAGGGATATATAGTTCTCAGCCTACAAATTTGCAGAGGAACTTACTATATTTTAGAAAATAATTTCTGTATTTACTTGTCAATATAATTTCACAATTGCAAAACACAGATTTACATGTTCAGCTGCTGATAATTATGTTTAGAGAAAATAATAGTTACCAACACCGATTTCTTTCTTGTGGTTTTGAACTGTTCCTTTCATTGATATTTTGGTTTGGTTTGGTTTTTTTTCCCCCCTGTAGATGAGCTCCCCCTCCTTTAGTAAGTCTACATGCTTAACACAAGCAGGAGTACATAAAGAACAGATTGCATTAATTCAATCTTCTAAGAGCATTTACCTGAAATACAGTAAGAAATTCACTATAATGTCACTAGAGCTTTAAACCATAAAAACTTTTCATTCAAAACCCACATTACCTTTTTTTTTTTCCCTTTCCTTTTCCCTCATTTTCCACTGTTAGACAATGAAACACAGTTCTTTTCTTCATGGTCATCTCAACTTTTTACCTGTTTTGCAGTTGACAGAGCACTGCAGCCTTTGGGTTATCATAACCACAGCAGATGTTCTCGTTTTATAAAACCGCTTTCAGGAATAACAGACTCTTTCCTGGATTAAAAACAGCTTGTAAGCATTTCTACTCATCTCAAGTTTGAACAACTGCTTACTTCATACAGCTTTTCTCTATTTTTCACTTGTGATTTTCACCATTGATTTGTCATCTTCTATAAAAACATGCTTTTACTCAGCTCCCATACCAGCACCGGCTATCTCCTTTCAACTGAGCAGCAAATAATTCATCAAGAGACCTTTGGTTGCCTGGAGAAAGACGAAAACCAACCCAGCTTTCTAGCCCGCTCTCGGCAGGCCGGCTCGAGGAAAGGGCGAGTAACGAATACAGAGCAGGGGCACACCATCAGCTCAATTAATTTTCAAACGCCCAAAGCACTGAAGAACAAGGCACTGGAAATCCGATAGGTTAACTAAAGCTTCTCCAACGCGCAGCCAGGACTTCCTTACCAAGCGCGCGGGAGTTTGTACGAGGGTGCTCGCGGCCCTCCCAAGGCCAGGTACGAACGAATGCGTTTTACAGGAGAGAAGGGAGGGAAAGCTGCCACCAATTAGGAAGGCGGCTGTAAAATTACACTTTAGCGACCAAACCCTTGATACCTGACAGAGAGACACCGCCCCTGGGCGAGCCGCCTCCTGCCGGAGGAAGGCGGGGAGCGACCTCCGCGGCTCGGCTCGCATCGCCCTTCACCGGGCCGCGCCCGCCGCAGCGCCACCCCCTGCCCCGCCGCAGCGCCACCCACGCGCGCCCGGAGTGGCGGGCGGAACAACGCTCCTCCCCCTGCACGTACCGGCGGTGACGTCACGGGCGGGAATTCTAGACCGTTCCAGGGCCGTGACGTAGGGCGGCGTCATTCCAGAAGATTCGGCCGGTGCTCATATAAAACCCGCGGAAGAGGCGGGGCAACGGTGATCGGCGAGCGGGCGGCAGCGGCAGCAGCGCGGCGCTGCGGCGGTGAGCGCGGCCCGGTGGGCCTCTGCGGGATGCCGGGCGGGGCGGCCTCTGCTGGGGCGCGCGTCCTGGGCGGTAGCGTGACGGGGGTAACGCGGGGTAACGCGGCGCGTCCTCCCTCCCGCAGGGCACCATGGTGAAGGAGACGGAGTACTACGACATCCTGCAAGTGAAGCCCAATGCCTCCTCCGAGGAGATCAAGCGGGCCTACCGCAAGCTGGCGCTGAAGTACCACCCCGACAAGAACCCCAGCGAGGGCGAGCGGGTAGGCGGGGGCCGGGGCCGGGATGGGACCGGGCCGGGCCGGTAGGCCGCCCGCCCGCCGTGAGGCGGCACGCTGCCGGCGGCGCCCCGCTGCGCTGGGCAGGCCTCTCCGGCGGGGCGGCGCGGAGCCGCGGCGGGCCGAGGCCGGGCCCTGCCTGTGCCGGCCGGGCTTCAAGATGGGCGACTCCGGCGGGAGAAGCCGGGGGCTGGCGCAGAGCCGCGTGCGTGCGGCACCACGGGTCTTGCACATGCCGGTCGTTGTTCGCGTACAAAGGCGGAAAGCGCGCCCTTGGTCCGATTTTAAAATTCTGCTTTGCCTGAAGGACGGACACAATGCCCTTCCTGCAGCGTAGTGCGAGTAAATGAAGGCCCCCGTTTCTTCAACGCCTGTAAAAGCTGGCAGCAGGCCTGATGGCCCAGCTGTGGCAGGAGGGGATGCCTTCGTCCCTCTTTCTGGACGCAGTTCCTACCGCTCTCCCCATAGTTGCTAATGGGAGCTCGTTCTTAGTAGAGATGCTGCTTAAAACAGGCAAAGCTGAAAGGATTTCTGGTGTCCCAATGGCCATCTTGCTGTGTCAGATGTTGCAAAGGCCAGTGGTGGATCCAGCTGCCAGCACTACTGTGCGTGCTGGGGTTGCACTGGATGGATTTGTGTTCCTCAACAGGATGAGTTTTCTTCAGAGAAATTGCTAATGCAGATGTACAAGGTAACTATCCAGAGGAAATCATTGGGCTGCACATGGGTGAACTGTTTACAACAAAGCCATTTTACACGTTATTAGCCGAGACCTGCTCAACTGCACGTGTTGCCTAGGAGGATAAATGAGCACCACAATTGGAGAACTATGGAAAACTTGAATGATAGGATTATTTATCTAAAAGTTGGTCTGATAATACCTTAACATAGGAATAGAAGCTCCATATTTGTGTATCTAGTACAATAATTTGCAAAACTGAAGCTAGTTAAATAGTAACATAGTCAAAAGTAACCTTTTCTGCTTTTATTTTTGGCCTGCTTTTTAACCTACACCACTTTACCTGGTCATAAGTAAATCATGTTTAAAATTGAAGTAGTCATTTCAGTAATAGCAAATTGTGTTTAAAAATTGATTTAATCGTCTTAGTAATAGGAAATTCTTGATAGCCATTTATAAAAAAAAAATAAGGGATTTTTTTAAATGGATGTTTTGATTTATATCTAAGTCTATTTGTGATGAGTAAGCAACACCGTTGTCTGGTCACTCAAATCTCTGCTTAGTTCTAGCTGGATGTAGCAGCTCACCAGGCATGAAGGATCCCTGTGTAGCTCTAGCACGACTAGCACTGCTGGCCATTGAGCGTCTGAGGACCTCCAAGACTTTGGGGATAGTATCACATCCCTTCCTAAATGGATTTGTTAAAGGTGTATAATGGTTGCAACTACCACAGTCTTTTCAGTGTAGTTTGCATATGCTTCTAAGTTGGATGTGACTCTGAATTAAGCCCACTTGTAACATGGGAGGAGGGGGGAGAGGGAGAAAAGGGGTGGTTTTCCTGGACAAAAGTGTGCTATTATAGTCTGTTACACATTTGTTTAGGGAGTTTCCTTTTGGAAAAAAACAAATGCTACAAGAGAGTGCTGTAGTGGCTCGATCTGAAGATGGAGTTGCATATGAGAGGGTTACTTTTCCTCTTGGTCATAGTTGTTCAGAGC
This sequence comes from Nipponia nippon, assembly GCF_047370975.1. Classification (NCBI taxonomy): domain Eukaryota; kingdom Metazoa; phylum Chordata; class Aves; order Pelecaniformes; family Threskiornithidae; genus Nipponia; species Nipponia nippon. The sequence continues at coordinate 29,286,914 of NW_028262413.1, read as the reverse complement.
TTCTTTTTTCTTTTTAGTTTAAACTCATATCCCAGGCATATGAAGTTCTGTCGGACCCAAAGAAAAGGGACCTCTATGACCAGGGTGGGGAGCAGGCTATTAAAGAAGGAGGCCTGAGTGGCGGCAGCTTCTCTTCACCCATGGACATCTTTGACATGTTCTTTGGTGGTGGAGGCCGAATGAATAGAGAGAGAAGAGGTACACAGTTCTAAACAAGTTCTAGAAACTAACCATGCACTTAAGCATAGAACACCTGTACTATGGTACTGCTGTTCTGCTAAGTACACATAGTGTGGATATTACTCGTTGCAACAATAGATCAAGTAAACTATGATTTTTTTTTTTTTAGTTACTCCAGCATTAAGATTCTAATAAAGTAGATAACATGATGTAGCCGTAGCAATCTTTCTGATTAGTTCTGTTTATTTTTTGTTAAAGTGGGTGTGGGTAATCTGTAGGGGAGGGGGAAACATTGGTAGGTTAGAGCAGTTGAATTACACCTGGTCTAAGTTACCTTTCTTCCAGATCTGTGCCTCACTTGCTCATATGCTTTGGGCACCTGGCTTCCAAGGACACCATCAACTTAAACTTCAGTAATGTTAAATCTCATGGAAATATTTGGGAGAAATTGTGTGAAACTGAGTACAGAATGCTGCCAAAAGCATGGCATATTTGTGTTTTTCCATGCATAATGTCTGTTGAAGGAGCAAGTAGTAACTTGCTATAAAATCTTTATGCTATCAAGTGGCATGGAAATTTATAGGTAGGCATAATAGCAACTTCTGAATTGACTAGATCTGAAGCTGGTAGTGTCCTTGCATCTTGCTGTTTCAGTTAAGATAAAATGACGGGTAGGAGCAGGGATAGGGTGGCTTTAATGATGCTTTGCTTAATATTACAGCTAAACTTTATGTTCTGACATAATGGGTGCAGCTCAGTGGAAGCTGATGGAACTGCACATGCTTTTAAGGGGGCTGAGCTGTGTTCAAAGTTTGGAAGGAACTTTACATTTCTTCATTGAGACTGTGCATGTATGAAAAAGTGTAGAAGCCTTTAAATAAACATTTGTCCTTAAAACAGCTGAACCAGAATTAATGTTTCTCTTTTTTTTTTTTTTTGAAGGCAAAAATGTTGTGCACCAGTTAGGTGTATCTCTTGAAGATTTATATAATGGTATTACAAGGAAACTGGCACTGCAAAAGAATGTTATTTGTGGAAAGTGTGAAGGTAAAACGACAAGTAGTGGTTGCAAACCCCTCTTATTCCAAGTTGTTTGTTTTTAAAAAAGAACATTGCAGGGAGGGCTGGGAATAAAGTGTGGGGTTTCTTTTAATCCCCACCCCGAAAGTCTGCCAGGGTATTTAGTTCTTATTTATGCTTATCTAAGAATAAGGCTGTCTTAAACATAGTGGTATAAAGTTATTGTTCTAGTGGCAGGCTCAAACTCACTGAATTACAGTTAAGGGTACCTAACTTAAAAGTATCTTAATCTGGAACTTTAATAAATGGCTGTTTCTTTAAACTTAAATAAGTCTAGCTTGTATTACATAACTCATTTTACAGCTATTAAATATCCATAATGACTGGTTGTCTTTGAGGTAAATCTTAATGAGGTCTTGTATGTCAGTACTCCTATTAAATATTTAGCAAGCAGATTCTTTCCAAAGTATTAATGGAATGTCTAGGTCTTGGGTATGCTGATAGTTCCTTGAAAACCAAGATGCCTTGGGAGGTGGGGCAGAGGCTAATAAAATAAGCTGTGCATAGAAAACTTCTTTTGCTTGTAGAAACTTCTAACTTGTGGGGCATGTTTTGTGATGGAAACTAAATTCCAATTACATTGGAAATACATTACCAATCTACTCTAAGTTGCTCTAAAGGTGCTCTTGAAGTCAATGAGTTCCAGCCTGACTAGAGTAGAGTAACTTTTTTTTTTTTTTTGAGACTGAGATCAGATTTAACTTTTTTGTCAAAGGTTATGGCGGAAAGAGAGGGGCAATAGAAAAGTGCCCTGTCTGTAAAGGAAGAGGAATGCAAGTTCTAGTTCAGCAGATTGGACCTGGCATGGTACAGCAAATCCAAACTGTGTGTCCAGAATGCAAAGGCCAAGGTGAAAGAATAAATCCGAAGGACAGGTGTGACAACTGCAATGGCTGTAAGGTTGTAAGAGAGAAAAAGATCATAGAAGTTCATGTCGATAAAGGTAAGAACTGTATATTTGTTCTGTGTCCCTAATCATAATCTGCAGTTCTGCGGAGAATAAATGGGTTTTTCTTCTCCAGGTATGAAAGATGGTCAGAAGATAGTCTTTCATGGAGAAGGTGACCAAGAGCCTGATCTGGAGCCTGGTGATGTTATAATTGTGCTTGATCAAAAGGATCACAGTGTCTTTCAGAGGCGAGGGCATGACTTAATCACAAAAATGAGAATTCAACTCTCGGAGGCTTTATGTGGTTTCAGAAAGACCATTGAAACTCTGGATAACAGAGTTCTCGTCATATCATCTAGGCCAGGTAGGTCTTAAGAGTTCTGATGCTATATAAACTGCTCACCTGTTTCATCGTGCCTTGACTGGGGTTTTTTAGGGTGTTTTTGTGTGGTTTTTTTTTTTTTAACTAGTTGGTGCAACAGATTCAAACTACGTTTCCAGTCATTTCATTTAGTTGGTTCTTCGTCATTCTTGTCACTCCTTCTAAAACATTACATGCAGAATTATAGCTGAAGATGTCAAATGCTTCTTAATAAACTTCAGCCTCGGTGGATAGCTGGGAAGATATTCAAGGGGCCAGAAACTTAAACGCTACTAGACTATCTGTCAATTCAGCCTGAAGGCTGTGCTAAAAAGCTGGTTCTCTTACAGTAGAATGAATAGCCTAAATGGCCTTACTTCTGTATAGCTTGAGTTCAGTACTTTTCAGTCTGCAGCCTTTTCTGTGCATCGCTTTAGTAGTCTCCCTCAGATGCTGTGGGAACACTGCTTGTGTATAACCCTGCTTTTCATGGGTATGAAGTGTCTGCCATGTCAGCTTACTTGCGCCTCTTGCCTCCATGTAGGTGAAGTGATAAAACACGGTGACCTAAAGTGTATCTACAATGAAGGGATGCCCATCTACAAATCTCCAATGGACAAAGGCAGCTTAATTATACAATTTTTGGTAAGTAAGTTGACTGCTTTTCTGCAGCAAAGATATCAGTGTTGGCATCGGGAGTAACTATTCATTTAAAAAAAAAAAAATACAAAATTGTAGGTCCAGTTCCCAGAGCACTACTGGCTCCCAAGGGAGAAACTGTGTCTGCTGGAGGCTCTGCTTCCTCCACGAGAAGATGTTATGATTACAGACGAGATGGATCAGGTAGACCTTGAAGATTTTGATCCAAGTGAGCAAACCTACCGTAACAGTGGGGGAGAAGCATATGAAGAAGATGAGGAAGGTCCAAGAACAGGAGTACAATGTCAGACATCTTAAAGCAAGGTGGAATGAATGTCATCTAAAATGTAAATTTTCACAATGAAAACTGCATGGCTGTAATAGCCACTGCTTGTGGTTTTTGTGTTCAGCAAATTGAGTTGCTGCGCTGTCAGTATCACCTTTTTGTAACTAATTTATATTGTGTTCTTGTAGTCTTTATATATAAAGCAAATGTCACACAGCTGAGAACCAACTGAGTTGGTATACATTTTCCTTTGCTGTGAGGGTTCTTGATTTATTTCACCTATGCTATTTATATAAGACTTTGGCAATACTGATAGAGGCTAAGTGGAGTGTCTTATGTAAATACTTTCATACTGGAAAATTAATTTCATGGAATAAAACATAGCAGAAATAACTTCTAATAAATAGAACTCTTCACATTTTATTGTGCTTCTCTTGTACTCTCTAAGCCACTCTAGAACCCCCTTTATTTAAGTAAGTTTCTCTAAGCACAGACTCCTGTCACCTAGTCTAGACTGTTCTCCATATTCAACTTTGTGTTAGCTGCAACACTAGTACCTGTCTCATTTCGTATTTCAAAAGCATTTTGTGCATGCTCCACAGCGCTCTTCTTTGTGTTCTTTTGTTGTATTAGAGTAGCCTTCCTTCAGCTGCTTAGTTCTATGTAAGTATAACTTAGGGTTATAAGGTATCCTTCTAATGTGTATAGAGTGTACCCCTAATACTTTTGATTTACATACAGGCAAACTAAATAAAATCTTGGTCTTCCAGAAGCTCAAGCTCTATATTTCAGCCTTCCCTAGAAGGGGTTTTCACTTCCTCCTAGGCCTTGTGTACTTGAGCCTTAACTAAGATGAATAAACCAAAACCACATCTGTTGGGTATACTGCTACTGGTCTATAACATGACAAGACACCATAGTAGAGTGATTAAAGCTGTTTGTCTGTTTTCTAGTAGAGTTTGTATTAAGTCAGGGTTGGAAACAGCTACTACCCTTTAGTGATGATTGAGCTACATGTCACCATACAATTGTTGGAACAGGTGTTCAACTTAAGTGACCCTACTGCATTCACTAGGACAACATCAAGATGAGTGCAGGCTATCGTTTCCCATGCATACAACACATAGCCTTAGTCACTTTTCCTTTTGCTAAAATAAGCTGCTGTGAGACTTGGTTGACGCTTTCCAGCCTCAGTCTATTTATGTATAAAGGCAGGGGAGATTAACTGAGCAGTTACTTCACCCATGACTACATATTTCCAAAAATACATTTTTCCAAGGATTAGACACAAGTTACTTGCATCTGTAGCTTTTATTTTAAAAAAAGTACAGCTTTCTCTCATGCTAAACAAAATCAAAATTACATATAAACATTGGTTTTTGCAGATCAGCATTACTAAAATGCTTTTATCATACTAAAAAAATACATAGAAGGACAGTAGTATTCCTGAAAACTGCCACAAGAGTTAACCAAAGGGTCTGAGTCAAGACATTTAAACTGGACAGTCATAAATATGAATTTCTTGGTCATCTCCAACAGATACAATTTTGGACCCACTTCCATTGTATTTTACTCCCCAAACCTGCAAATAGGACATACGCAAGGTTATCAACAGGAGACTAAGAAAAAACGTCTTCATAACAGTCATATTTATTGACTACAACAAGCGGAAGAGGGAGGATTATTTAAGATCACCTTATTAGAGCTGGTCCAATTATGGGTTCTGCCTCAACAGCAGATGAAGCTGATGAACCAGAGAAGGACACTGCCATCTAGTAGCCTGACAAGTTCTTACATTCCACTCCTACTGACAACAGATTACCCAATCTAAAGATACTTGAAAAAAGCAGAAAAGTGCTTGCCCCAGTTTGCATAAATCAAACCTAACACTTTCACTCTTGCCCATCCTGTCTTCCTTGCTGAAAAAGAATATTTTGCAGTGCTTTCAGGAAAGCAAGAAGTATTTTTCATGCAGACTGACACATCATGACAGACTGAAGAATGATCCAGTTTAACCTTGGGCTAATTAAGAAAGCCATTTGCTTATCAGGGCAAAACTTTTAGAAAAATTCAGGTTGGTCCTCTGACTTATGACAGTTACACAAACTCTTAAGTGACCCCCATCTCCATCATCAGGATGGCATCAGGAAGAGTGAAGGCTACCCAAGATACTAACGGGGGATTGCAGAATGGGTGTGTTGACAACAGCATGTTTTGGGGCATCTTGTACGCTATCTTGCATGAATACCTAAAAGACAGCCTTCCCAAGAGCTGATACATCTCTGCCTTCCACAAACTTGCGAGATTATAGACAACAGCTAAAACAACACTGGGAATCTGGTTCTGCTTGGTACTTCAATACTAAGACCCCCATAGCTGTAGATAACTGAGAAGGTTACCAGTAAAAAAGTACTACGGAAGGAAGAGCCCAAATAAAATCTAAAAGAATTTCCTCTGTTAAATCTTCCTCTAGGATCCATTAAAAAAAGCATCATTCTATTTAACACCTAACATTTGGAAAAATAGTAACTTGGTAGATGCCCAACTTCCTCTTCCCTCACAGGCTGCTATCACTGAGCAAAAAAAAAAGGTAGTGCAGACATTTGAGAGGGGAAAAGTCCCAAGTTTCAAGGGTGCTTTCAAGCATCTTTTTAGATAATTCCATCCTTTTAAGTAAGTATTTTCCCCCCTTACACATGCACACGCTGCGCAAGTGATAGAAATAAGTAAGACCACAGACAAAAATAAAAAATACAGTCTGGTAAGAAGCCTTTTGGCCACAGGATTACCCTTATTTCGACCTGAAAAATGTAATTACTTGGAAGAGATCAACCTACACACTTGGAGTATTAGTTCAATATTAAGTGCCAAATAATCATGAACAACTTTTAAGATTTCATTACAGCGAGCTGAAGTCCAACCCTGAAGCTATAGCACCAAGTTGAAGTACAAATGTGCACAACTACACAACGGAAGTTCTCCAGTGAACACAGGGACCTAGATAGAGCAATAGCAGACATACCTGATCTTGGTGGTCAAAGAACGTGTGAACACAGGTTCTCGTTCCAGCATCCCAAACTTTTACACTTTTATCAGATGAACTGAAAGAAAAATAGTATTGATCAATGTTTAAATTAATAGATTAACTATAGTTTAGTGCAAAACTTAGGAGATTTCATACAGTAGACATAAGAAACCCTCTTTCACCCATCAAATACAGGGATGAAGGAGCAGGAGTGCTTCTTCCGCCAGGTTCCAGTTACCTTTAAAATACATTTACTGTTTCGATATCTGCGAGATTAAAATGAAGGCTCCCATTTTAGCCGGAAAATTTTTTGAAGCAAGTTCTTTGGATAAAGAAACTCCTGTTACATATACTTGGTCCCCCAACTGCCTGAGCTGTTTTAAGAGTTAACGCTGAAGTTCAACTAGATTAAGGTACTACTACCTTAGGTTGTACTTTTTAATTCAGCAGCAATTTTTCAGCTATTTAGAATCAAATTGCCCTTCTCTTAGGTTTAGATTTTCTTCACTTGTAGGGAACTACACTGCAGTGGGATGACTTACACTATAAAATACTATTCACTACAACCGGTATCACATCACAGATTGGCTCTTGAGTCTTCAATTGCAATGTATGTTATTCCATTATAGATTCCATTGCAATTTGTACATATTTACTTTTTAGGATCCATCTCCCGTTGTAAATACAAAATCATTTTTTTTTCCAGTAAGCATAAACAAGTTAAAAATCCTCAATACCTGGAAACAAAATGGGTATCATCAGGACAAAATGCTACATTTAATACCCAGGATCCATGACCACTTAATGTGCCGGCCAAGTTTGCATGTTGCCTGTGGGAAGAACAAATTTTAACATTTGGTTTGTGAATGCCAGGGAAAAAGCAACAGGAATATAGCTAGTGCAGTCAGGAATTGTTCAATGCAAGGTCATAGAAGGTGATTTCTGGACATTTGTTCATCCAAGCTGAACTGGTGTTACAACAGATTCTGATTTTCCATTTCAAATGGTTAACATAAAAAGAAGTCACTATGAAGATATATCGGTGGACAAAACAGTTTCACCACGAAGGAGGCAAAGTAATGCAGGTTTAGGGGAGCGAAGATAACTGAAGCAGTGCCTTTTCCTCCCCAGGGTCTTCCAAGTTCTTGCAGAATGCAACAGAAATAGGCCATAATTTCTTGGGTACAGAACAAATGTTTAAGATGGGTAAACACAAACACACAGGACAGATATACAAAACAATTAGCCTATTGCCTACAGGGCAAATATGAGGAAAGTAATTTGTTTTCAAGTTAAGGCTCTCATCCACCTATGCACTTTTTAAAAACTATCTCAGAGTGTAATATTTTATTATTTAAGATTGTTTATTATATCAAGAAGTCACCAAAAGCTGAAGGGAATTATAGAGAGCAGAGAGTTTGGTATTTTTTTACAGTATCAGCCTCTCTGAATAGTTATTTTCCTGTTAGCATGTCTTGCAAAATAACAACTTACACATCATAGATTTTGATATAGCCGTCATCTGAAGCAGTTACAAGTAACTGAGAATCTGGAGAAAATGTCAGTGAACGAATAGGCATCGCATGACCTGAAATTCAAAGTTATATATGGCTTAGAATGTAGCTTTTCCTCTTGCTAATTACAGTGCTTAAGAAGCTACCCCAGAACAGCATTCCCTGTTAAAATAAAGCAACCTCTGAAGAGTCTTTCTCTCTATGCCTCTACAGGCTTTTTCGCACAACATAAAATGGAAACTAACAGTAATTCTGAACTTCAAATGTTAAGGCATGTCCACTGCAACACAAAAGTATCTAATTTTTTCAGCTGTGGATCTTTATTAGAAATTATGTCATATTTTCTAATAGGATTTCATATAGTTTAAGTGGTTGAGGTTTTTAATTAACCATACATCTGGACAGAAACTGCATGAACATTAAAAGCCCATTTATCTGTTAGAAACATGCACGTACATCTTCTACAACATAAAATGTTCGGTTGTTTTTTAAAACAGGAAACAATTGCTATAAAACTGATACCATAGCAAAAAGGAAAATCATACGCATGGCAGCACACATTTGGCTTAGCTACATTCCCTTATACTGCACTGCAATACATGAAGGAACTGCAACTTAAGAATTTACTTAAGCATTACTGACTGTATCTTTTGAGATAGGCATTTATGATGCAAGCCTGAATTTACAGTTCGCCTCTAATATTTTAAGTGGTTTAAGTTACAGCACACTAAATAACTAAATGCTGTCTAATGGACAGAAACATCAACTCATTTATGCCATGGCTGTTGTATCTTATTCTGACTTGCGTTATATCCTTTAATTTTGTTCAGGAATGAAGCCAGAGCTTGGGTATTGCAAATACACAACCATTACCTTCTAGCGTATGCAGAAGTTTTCCAGTTGCAATATCAAAAATATTGATAATGCCATCTATCGCTCCACTGGCTAAGTATTTTCCGTCTGGACTCTGTAATAAAGCACAAAAAGTATGCATTTAACAACTGTATGTATTTATGCTATGTACCTCCCTGACATTCTCTTGGCAACTTTTCACAAATACGATCTATGCAAGATACCTGGGCTCCAAAAATCCTGAAGACTTCAGCTGACTTATTCACAATGTGTGTATAAAGCAAGATCAAAGTATATTCTCCATACACGCACAGGGAGAATGTCACGTAGTTTATATTTGGAACTATCAAAGTATGGCTGTCATTTAGTATTATGTGGAGATAAACTGATAGATGGAAACAGAAATATCTGATTTACAACATATTACAGCAATAGCAATTTCACATAAGAAATTATCAATTGTGCTTCTTACATATGCAATGCTAAGGATGAACTTTCCTCTGGTGTCCAGAGAATATTCTTTCTTTCCAGTTTCAACGCCAAAAATATTTACTTTTCCCACATGACTTCCTGTTGCAAGGTACTGGGAATCAGGTGAAAAAGCCAGGGACCAAGCATCAACTGTATTAAAAAGAAAAAAATCGGTTAGCTGAATACTGTTCCCAGTTCTTATTCAACAATGTCAGTTCTGTATGCATCTGTTTAGACATTTAACCCCCCTAACTACTCTTAATACTCTAAACTCTCCTACATATTCTTAAGAAGAGTGTAGAAGCTCATGAAAGTTAACTTCCTTCTATGTAATTAATGGAGCATAGCTTGAGCCATTTATTTCTGTTTAGTGAAACATTACATTTTCTAATAAGACCTTGAGCTTATTAGACCCTCCTGTAACAATAAAATTAGAATTTAAGACTGCATGAGTTAAGTCTAAATTCTTACTTTTCTCTTTCTATCTCACAAAAGATATTAAACCAGTAAAAGAAAGTAACACTAGTATCTAGCAAAGCACAGAAGATGCAGGAGAAACACAGATATACTAATGTAATATACATCAACACTCCTTGCAACAGAATTTAACAAACCATACCTTTTTGTAGCAGTACAATATATTTATCTGGCACAATGTAATTCACAGTTTTTTTCTATAAGTTTAATATTAATTACCTAAAACACTGCAAGATTGTTCTTAAATTAGGGATTACCAGTGGACCAATGAAATATTTAGAATAAGATCTTAGGCCCTGAATTCCAACTTGGAGGACGTAACATTGATCCAGACTTCAGCTTTACTGTGTTTTGACTTGCTCACTGAGGACTGCATAAATAAGCATCACATATATGGCTCAAATTCAGTGCAGTGCAGTGCTTACGAAGAAAGTTCAGACTTTCCTTGTAAATCAATTTGAACAAGCATTTGAATTATTTTTTAAAATATCCTTTTATCAATACATCTGTAAGAGCAAGCTGGTTTCCATTCTGCTTTATGCATCTAGCAAAAAGCATATCTAAATGTATCTGAGAAAGCGTAAGTAGTGTGAAAAAATAAATGTAAAATTGTCTGATACTACTGACACTACTTTATGTGGAGTTCATAAAATCACTAAGATTTTTGCAAACACAGATTTAAAAAAAAACCAAACAACAACTAGTCATCTCATATACCCTAATTATACATGGTACAGTATTCACTATCTAGAGTAAGGACACTTCTTATGCAGAGACAGCTTAACACTGGTATCTTACCAGGACCAGCATCTATTGACTTGATCTGTTTGCCAGTTTCTAAATCCCAAAGGCGAATATGGGCATCTAGGGAGCTGGATGCTGCAATGGAGCCTGTGTGGCTGATATCCACAGATACCACGCCCAGCTGGTGACCCTCCAAAGTCCACTGTAGATCTAATTTTTCATCATTCCTTTTGTTCAAGGGAAAGAAAAGCCTAGTTATGAATAGCTGGGGGTACTTAACCGATCTCCAACCTCAAACAGAACAAACAACCAAACAAGACAACCGACATTTCGCCATTTTGTTCAACAAAAGGGGAATCCAACTTCACTCGTGAAATGCGAAGATAGCTACGCACGAATTGCTCTCTGTGCTTAAGGGAAAGAACTGACAAATCAATCGTTTACCATATTTCTGCAAAGCATGCACTTCATCTTACGTCTGTAAGTAATCCCACTGAAATGTCCATTACACATCAATACATGGGTACTTACACAGCAGACTCTTAATCTGTCATCACAGCGTGAAACGCAATAACTGGCATTTTTATAGTCACCACAACAGAGCTACTCATGTCATTAAAATGAAGCACATACTTAATACTGCTTTGGCTAAGAGACAGAACAATTTCTTTGCAAAAGCACACTTCAGTGTCACTTGTATGAGGATTACGAGGATTTTTTTTAATAAAAAAAGAAAGATGTCATTTCCTCTTTTACTCTATTCCCATTATTCCTTTCACAGTACAAATATTCCCAATGCATTGCCTCATAAAAAGTTGCATTTCTAATTCTTCGGTTTAGAAATACACCAAGTTGTACTATTCTCTGGCAGACAACGTGTAAAATTTGACGTGCATTTTCAAAAGGCTTTGCGTTCTTTGAAAATTAAAGCACATCAGAATCCTGCCACTCAAAAAGAAAGCACGCTCCAATGAAGATAAGCTTGCTCAAGAGAACAGTCCTGTGTGCCAGGCTACCCCTTCCTTGACGTAACTTCTAACATCCCTGCAGATTATGGAAATTCAAGACTGCTGTATCTCCATACAGACTACTTCCAAGGCTTAAAACCGGTTAATAGGGAGCACTTCACTTACCACTTCCAGACCTTCACTAGATCATCCAAAGAACCAGAGATCACTGTTTCGGAACCATCTTTTTTATTTTTTCCCCAGGCAACTGACCAAATGGCATCATCGTGAGCTAAAAGAGAATATAAGCATAGAAATTAAAAATTAAGTGGTTTCTTTTGATGGAAGACAACTACCAGTTTTGGTAATGCTAAAATTGCTGATTGTAATGTTGGCAATAGTCCCCTTGCTCTTCAGGCCTATCAGTGCTTGGAAAGCCTTGTCACTGTTTTCATTGTTTCGAAACACATCATGTATTTTGTTCACCAAGGTCACTGTTGAAAAAACAGCATAACTATTTTTAAGTTATTCAGATTTATACTTCATATAAACATAATCCAGGTCATCTCACAAGTATATCTGCTGTTAGCAATTTTACATCATCCAAGAAGACCAATATTATTTAATACATGTTAGTGTTTTCTCACCTTGCTCTTGCTTGAAGAGAATACCGTACTAGAAAGAAAAAATAATTAATATTACGTATGAGCAGCCTAAAAAAATATCAAGCTAGCGATTAGTTTAATTAACGCTGTGTTTTTATTTACCTGTGTGGTCATGTTTTTATGGAAGCAATCTTAACAGGAATGCTCTGGAAGGAGAAACCCCATTAGGCTCAGCAATAAGACTCTGCCTCAGAAACACTGCTCTGGAAGGAGAAAACCCGGCAGGCACAGGAGTAAGGCCTGAGGGAAACCCCGCCTTTTTGCGACCCTCCGCTCGCACGGCGAGAAGCGCCCGCCACGCAAGGGCCCAACACCCCCGCCGCGGCCTCCCCTCGGCCCGGGGCCGCCTTCGCCCTCCCTCCCTCCCTCCCTCACCGTGCCGTGCCGTGCCGTGCCGTGCCAGACACAGAGCTCTCTGCCCACCGCCACCCTGTCGCCACCACAGCCGCCGTCGCACTGTGATGACGTCTTCTACCACCGAGAGCGCGGCCAGAGCGCCTCTCCCCAAAGCCCTTCTCTCCGCCGCAGCAACAGAGAGGACCCCGGCTTGGCGCTCTGTCCCGCCGCCGTGTGGCCAAGGCCGCTCGCTTCGCCCCAACGGCCGCGGCGGCAGCGCGCGCCCCGCCCGCCCGTCCCTCGCTGCCACAGCCCGCCGGCGGGAGCACCGGGCCGCCGCCTGCCCTCGGCTGCGTCCTCAGCGCCTCGGGTGCAGCGCGGGGGCGAAGGCAGCGGGGTTAATACCGCGGGCTGCCTCCCTCCGGCCCTCACGGGCCGCCCTCATGGGCCCGTCTGGCAGCAGCAGGTCCGCAGGCAGCGCCTGTCCCGCCAGGCTGCCCGACTCTCCCCTTCCCACCGCCTGTCAGCGCCAGGGCCAGGGCGCTGGCAGCTCAGCTCCCTGCCTCCTTCTTCAGGAGATGCCGGTGAGACCCGTGGGACTGATGTGGGCTCCGCGTTCAGCCGCGTTTCCAGCCGTACCCCTTCCCAGCCCTGCATCTCGTCACGCTTACTTAGACAGTGAACCCCTTGGGCGAGGGACCGGTCACTGTAGTGGCAGCTGTCCAGAAGCAGGCAGCATCTTTTGCGTATGATATTAATGACAGTAATACCCTTCAGTGTTGCGATGGCAGTAATGATGTAAACTGTGGAAAACATGAAGGACTGAGGAGTGCTTTCAAGTCTGCCGTCTCAGCAGTGTTGGAAGCTCCCGGCTGAAAACTGCAGCTGGCTGCCTTTTGTCAAAGCCATGGAGGAGGAATGCCGACCGGTCAGGGGAGACTGAGCACAAAATTGACTTCCTACCCTGGGCTGTGGGGTCACCTTGTGAACAGCTGGCTCCCAGAATCCTGGAGTTGCAGTAAAAGTTGTGCAGTACTGCCCATTTCTCCCACCACAGCACAGAAGGCTTCTTTAATTTCATTGGAGTGAGAGGAAGTTTCCCTACTAATCATCTGTTTCAGAAAAAAAAAAAAAAGGTATGACTTTTTTGGAAGCTGAGTTTTTTCAAGTTGCTGCCTCTGCTTGAGTTAGAAGCGGAAAAAATGTCAGAATTAAAGTTCAGGAGAATAAATCTGATTCCCTGAGGCTTAAAATTAAAGACAAAGGATCAGTGGCCTTTCACAGCTTTTAATCAGTCTTTATGTGTACACAAAGCTCTTTGAGATCAATAGAGCTTGTCTCAGTAAGCAAAGTAACAACCAAAACAGGAATTCTGAATGTGTCTTAACATGGTTCTGCAGTCAAGAATGAAAATCTGGGTAAAACTCTTACATATGATTACAGAATCCTTAGTTCTCTGATTATTTAGATTGAGCTTTGAGAGGATTTTAAGGCATACTGCTTTAATATATTGAATTTCAGAAACGCTAATTTTCTTGTTAGTAGTGATGCAATGGTAAGCATTTTCCAAAAGTAAGAGAAATTATTCTATTTCTATTTCTTACCAGGATTCTCCTAAGAATTCTTCCATTTAAATTTGTACTTAAAATGTAATACTTTCACCTTATGTTCAAATGACCAGGATTTGGTTTTGCAATTCTGTTTAGAGTACTGCAGCACTGTAATACCATCTTTGACAGACAAAGTGTTTCTAATCCCTCCAGAGTTTTCAAATCATGCAAAGTTCTCCTATGCACTTGTATTTACTTTGTACATGGAACATCTTAGACCTTCATGGGAAAAGATTGTTATTTTTCTCCTGCGAGTGCAGAGTGAGATTGCAGGTTATTTCCTACTTCACTTATGACACAAATCTGTATTTGTTAGAGTGAAAGCTGATGAGATGCTGCTTTGGTGCATCAAGAGGATAATCTGAAGCAAAGCGTGCCACATGTTTGATTTGCAGATAAACTGCCTCCTTGGAATGGTAACTGAGAGCACGTTTCTATATGTTTGTTCTTGTTCTGGAGCACTAGCACACTTTGTATCTGTATGGATATTTCAACCCAGATCAGAATAATACTTTATGAGTGCATATATGTTTAAATGCCATTTTTAAAAACCATGTTACAAGGGAAAAACCTGGTGTATTTAAAAACATTATGATCACTCTAATATTGTGCTAACACATAGAAGTGAATTAGGTCAAGACTTTGAGGTGCCATATAAACATCGCAAAAGGCAGTTCCCAGCCCAAAGCTCAGTTGCAGAGAATGAACTGAGAGCAAAACACTTAGTTTCAAAAATAATAGGCTGATTGCCGTTGTCGCCAGCTATTGCAATCACAATTCAGATCAGCTTTCACAGTTCAACACCTGCCCAGCCTTACACAGAAGATGAATGCCAAGTAAGCCTTGATTTATTAAGGTCTTGAAGACACATGAACCTCCATAAAACAGTAAGGCTAGATAATTAACTGGGAGCTTCAGCTCTGCAGGTACATGAACACTACAGCATTCAAATGTTGTCAGATATGTCAACTCCTCTCCCCCCTCCACACTAAATAATTCATTTACTAGTGGGTTTGAGGAAAATGGTAATGGTACTTAAAGTTATGTCTGGTGTGTGCCAAAGTG
Source organism: Nipponia nippon (assembly GCF_047370975.1). Classification (NCBI taxonomy): domain Eukaryota; kingdom Metazoa; phylum Chordata; class Aves; order Pelecaniformes; family Threskiornithidae; genus Nipponia; species Nipponia nippon. The sequence goes on along the minus strand of NW_028262413.1, from coordinate 29,271,773 downwards.
GGTAACATGAATATGTATTCTTGTGGTTATCAAGATGGAACGACCTTGTCAGTTTAGGAAAGGGACTGTGTAACATAACTGTACCTGCAGAGGGCTGGATTCAATTATAGGTCCCTTTCAGGGCTGATCCATCAATTTTGGGTTTGATATTCCATCTTGGGATTCAGTGTAGGATCAATCACAGAAACCCACAGGCGCTGCAGAAACAAAGGGCCTGGAGTCTGCATGCAGATTTATACCATCTGCCCGTTGTGGGGCAGCAGCAGCAAGATAATCTCCACCTCTTTGCAGTAGCAACGGGTTGGCATTCACAATGAAACATTAATCATTCCGCGTCCTTCTGTGTCTGGGGACTCTGAACTGTTGTGGCAGGAGCAAAGAATCCTCTGCTTATGTTGCCTGATGTGCCTCTAGGAAACCATTAAGGGACTGTGTTCCTGGGAGTGAATTGGAATGGCATTTGCACCGTTTGCTCATTCATTTCAGATATCTGTCCCCTCCATCATGTTCCAGGAAGACAGTTACACACCGTACATATACTTTTTCTTGAAAGACAGTGTATAAGCATGTATAATGCACCCATCAGCATTGTAGTGCACTGGCATCAGGGTAGTTGAGGCAAAAAGAAGAGACATGGAAAATCAGATCCTAATACAGTCTACAGTTCCACTTTTGAAATGAGTCCAGTTGTTTGCATGCAGATTTTATAAACTTTCAGCTGTTGTTTGTTTTCCTTTGCTCGCTTATTTCTTTGTTGTATCTTTTTCAGCTGCAGTCCCCTTTCTTCCCTGTTCTTGCCAGTTCATATGCTTTTTCACTGATAGGTTTGTCTCTGATGGTCCCAAGCAGCTAAACTGGGATGTGGAGTCAAGTATAAATTTTCCTGAAGTTCACAGAGGTTCAGATCAAGGCTTTGCTTTAAACCAATCTCTTGTCTTATTTTTCACAACATCCATTGTAAAGGCACTGCATGTTCCAGGTGATGGCACCACACCCAGCCATCACACTTTATAGGATAGAGAGTTGGAACTACACTCATATCTTTAGTCCAAGCGCTGGCCAAAACAGGGAAATGATATAATGGAAAAGCTCTTCTTCAAGAATCTGAAACCAAGTCCAAATATTAATGACATTCTTGCCCTGTGAGTTAAGGAAGGATCATTATCCCATTTCACAGATGGGTGAAATCTGAAGCAAGGTGACAAATTTAGTCAGTGGCAGATCGAGGAAAGGAACCCTTTTCTCAACCTCTTGGTATGTATGTGCTCTAACTCAGTGTGTACCTACACATTGACATTGCTTTAATCTTACACTTGAATATTAAATTGCTGCTTTAGGAAGAAAGCAAGCCTTTCAATATATTCAGTCAACAAGTAGTGAAAAGTTCTTGGGACAGACAAAAATGGAAAAGAAAATCAAAACTGCCAGAGACTAAGCCTAACAGGAATGAAAATAATACTTAGCACTTGCAGGAACAAATCTTTCTCTGACTGGCACTGTGCAGTTCTACCCTAAGGTGTCCTTGTGGGGTACTGGTCAGAGGAAAGCTTGGCCTGGAGAGCACTTTCCTTCAGAATGGATGAGGTTCCTTCAGAATGGATGAAGTGGGCAGTGAGACTGGAGTGAATGAACAGCTGCTTCTAGGAAGAAAAGAAGAAAATAAAACAGTTAATTAAACAAATAAATCCTAAAAGCTAGACTCCCTCCTCCATGGAAGCAACCTCATCCCCATTGTCACTTGCAGAGAGGCCAGAATCGTTAGATGTAATAACAAGCCTTTTAAACTCCTGCTGATGGCATTTATAGGTCAAAGGGAACCTTTCAGAGCACAACTGTTTTGAAAGGAATAATAAAATAAACAAAAAAAAGCAAAAAGCATTGTTCTTCATGAGAGATTTTGTAACAATTGGTCTTTGCTTGATGATAACTGAACCCAGACTTTATTCTCACCCTATCTTCTCTTCTTATGGAAAGACTTCAGTTCTTCCTTCATTTATTTGCTGTATTTAATCAGAATTATTATATTTTATTCTTGATTTTGTTCTCTCTCGCAGCTTCTCTTTTTTTAATGGGGCGAGAGGTGGGTCAGAGAGAGTTTCTAAGACCTTAACATGAGCCTGAAATGTTGAATAACTATATAAAATGCAAGTACAATAAAAGAAACATCTGGTGCTCATTTGTCAGGATTGAAATAAGGCCCTTTAAAACATCGTGCATGTGGTTGGGACTTGCTTTTAGAAAGCACAAAGTTTCAATGCATACATCAAATCTAGCAGTAAAACTTTTCTCTCCAGTATGATGAATCTCATGTGTTTTACCAAAATTCATGTACGTCCCTTGCTATTGTGGCTTCAGATACACATGACAGCTAGTGAGGACCTGATCTATGACCTTGTGTACCAAAATTGAAGTACTTGAGCTCTAGGAAAACATTTTTGGCTGTCAGTTAATAATTGGCTGTTTAGTTGTGAGCAACTAAATAATGATCACATAATCTAAGACACCATTTTAAGCCTGATTGTGTACTTTTTACTTTGATATCCATACCTGATGCTACAGAAGAAAATGCTGTAACACGTGCATATTGGTAGGCTTTTCTATGCCAAACATCACCCAAGTGATGTTCAGTTCTCAAGTGTGAATGGATGTCTGCAGTCACTACCTGTATGAAGCAAGATACTATTCTCATAAAGCAAGAGTATGAAGGCATCAGGGATCCCAGGCACTTTTTTTACCCAGAATGCTAGTTCTTCTACTTGCATCTGGGTCATGTGAAGTTATGATGGGTGGTGGCAAAGAAGACAAGAGAAAGCATCTTTTTTTTCTGATCCCTGCAGACAAATGTTTGAATAGGTTGCTGAACTGGGAGACAGGGAGGAAGGAAGGAGTTTCTTTCACCTGCTGTGGGACATTCTTGCCTGACCAAGCTGTTCACAATTTACTAATGATGGAATGAAGGCATCATGGTTTCAGTCTCTGGATATGTTATTTGCTCCACTGTAAAATGCTATTAATTTTATGCTTCTTAGGGATTCTTTTTATACACTGACAACTCACTTAGCTGCTAAAATTGGCTTTTAGCCAATTTTTTGCTGGAGTGGGGAGCCAGAAACTGACCTGGCAATGTGGCATCTTTGTAACTTCAAGGGTCTTTTTGATATGAAAAACTTTTACAGGATCGAATGTAGAGGGCACAACTCTGGCTTTTGAGAATAATTAGTAAGAAAACTCAGGAAGAAAATGCTTCTTTCATTGGCAGTAGATGCAAAGGTTTGTAATAATTACCTCAGATACTCTCAGAAACCTCTAGTTGTACTTAGTAAGTGTTTGTTCCTATGTATTTTTGTGTCACCATCTAGAATATATTTACATAAATAGGCACTTAGATCTTCACTGCCTAGTATCCATTTGCATGGATTGCTGGCAGGCGGACTATATGGATACACTTGGCTCAACCAGCCAATTACTTTGCCACTTATCTTCATGTCACTGCCCTGCTTTGTTATTGCAGCCTTCAATGCCACTTCTGTCTTCATCAACACTGTCTCATTCATGCTCTTTGCTTTGTGAGTTTGCTGGGCAACCTCTTTCGTGTTCTTGTCTCCTTGTGAGAGAGGCTTATTCTTGTTCAGTTTGCCTGTCTGGCTTACAAACCCTTGTGAATCGAATTGACGGTATTAACCTTACACAGAGGAGCTATGGTGGAGGATAAATGCCAGTGCTCTGCATGCTCTGGCTCACATGGAAGTCTGTGGGAGGAGGACTAAGCATGGCACATCATGAAACATTACATTCAGCTACCTCTGGATGAGATGCTTGAATCAAACCATGTAAGTTTGTTAAATCATTGTGTCAGTTGCTGCCTGTGAAAGCCCATTTTACAGTGGTGATTCAACATACTATTTCTGCACAGCATGAACACATGTTCATGTCTCATAGATTTTACTAGGTCCTGAGCACATGTTCAAGTGTCTACTGAATCAGTTCCATAAATACCTCATACAACACGCTGTACACTTTCCCCTGCTTTTGTGAGTTCCCATCATAAATACTTCATTCGCATTTGACATTGTACCAGTGATGGGTGTTTCATATATTGAAAAAAAATCCCAACTTCTAATGAGATGATTGTTTGACTGGTTTGGTCCACCTATGTTTAGTGATGTGTTACTGATATGAGCAGAAGCATGGCATGAGGAAATAATAGATTTTGTATGTAAGGGAGTCATCATCTAGGTCTCAAGCTTTCTAAGTCAGACATAGAACAAAAAAAAAAAAGAAAAAAAAACAAACTAGGAAAAACTCCTCCTGATTTCAGTGAATTTCAAGTCGATCACTGTGACTGGAGGATTGTTGCCAACAGCACAAAACACTGTATTGGAATTTGGACACTGTGATCCCAAGGAAATCTGTGTGTTTCCCCTGACAAGAAAACCTATCCTTTGAGAACTGTAACATTTGAGTTAATTTATGAGGTGACACCTGGAACCCTGTGCTCTTAATAAGAGATTCTTGATTTTTGGTGGCTGGGAAATGCCATCTAAAATGCAAGTGTCCCTTCCCAATGGGACGTGCAAGTTCCCAAAACCATGATGGGAAACCCCTGAGGAAAGATTTTCTTCCAGATATGGAGGCATTGAAAATAGTGAGAGTGCAATTTTCCCTGCGGTGTCTTGGCCCTCAAGAGTGGACTTAGAGATATTAAGGGTGAGGAGCCCATAAATGTGCTCATCGTATGATGTTTGACAAGTGTTAGTGAAGTGGCTTTTGCACTGCACAGGAGTCTGCGCCTTCTGCATTTATTTGAAAGAGAACTAGTTTATGCAGCTGTACTGAGCTGTATTTGTGACTCGTTTAGCTACAGCTCTTGATGCTGCCTAATGGAGGGAAGCTGTGCACAACATTTCTGTAATGACACCTTGGCTGGAGCTGATCCTGCATGAAAACAATTACACACTGACCCCAAAACTTCTGAGGTCAGGAACCAAGAGGGTGATCTTTCAGGCCCTTGCAATGCACCATCAAACTTCGTGAAGTGCAGTCAGTAGCTCTCATTTACTAGTCTTAGTTCATGTGTTGGTTACTGGCAGAGATTTAGCAGTTTATTGTTTGAAGTGCTGGTGTCACCATAAAAATAACGGGGATATTCCAAATTTGAGTGCCATCACTGGATATTAGTGTGACATACAGTGTATCGCAGTAATAGTATATGGGATTGGTACAAGTCCGTAACTGGCAGTTTAACAGTGAAAGCTGTATCGTAGAAATTTTACCATCGAGCAAGGTGGTAGTAACAATACGTCAGTGTTGGCCTGCACAGCATTCACCAGTGCCAACAGACAAACACAGGTCCAGTTCTTGCCCACATGAACACAGTCGTAGAAAACAGAGAACTATAGGTTTGGCCCAGTAGCTCAGTACTGAATAAGAGAAGGGACAGCAGTGGTCCTGTCTGGACTGCCATTATAAACAGGGATTTTATGAGAATGCTCAGAAAGTAGAGGGGTTTGCCTGGCTCTTTTGTGCTACTGAACTTAGTCCATACAAGTGTGCTCAGGTCCTGATCCAGCAGAGTATTTAAGCATACACTAAGTGTTTTAGCATTGAAGTAAAAGTATTTTGAAGCACGATGCTTAAGTATTTTGCTGATTTTGAGCCTTAATAACAGGAGATGAAGATAATAAAAGACCTCTCCAATGTCCTCAGTGAAGATTGTTGCCCAAATCCTGAAGAATCAATTTTAAGGAGGTATTTTAGGCTGATGTTTTGCCTAGGTCAGATTCTTCAGTTCCTGAATTGGGAGTGCTCCTAGTAGAGTCTCCATGCATTTTGATAAAATGTGTGCTGGTTTTGGGGCCCTCTGTGAGAAGAGTCACTTTTCAGTATAAAAGGTGCTCTATCAAACATCAGAAGAAAGAATGGGAAATTCAGCTTCATAGCTGGGTGGTCTAAATATTGGCACATGATCCTCTGCAGCAGTTTTAGATTTTGAAAAGCAGCTTTTCCAGCACGTGTTTAGAATTGGAATAATTTACAATGTGAAGAAAAAACAAATTACAGATTTCCAGTGTAAGTATCAAGGACCAGTCGTCTCCTGTTTCCATATACTGCTTCTTGTGCCAGGTTTCGGCTTCTGAGGAACTGAGTAATGCCCAGGAGATGGCCTTTGCTGGGAGAGTAATGCACAAAAGCTAAAGGAGACTTAGTAATGTGAGCTGCAATCTGACATACTTTGGAGCCTTAATTCCTGGATAGCTAGAATCTAGTCATCCTCCTCCTGACCCTGTAAGTGGAAGAGTAGTAAACCTGGCTGGCTGTTTATCCTCAGCACAATGTCAGCTGTGGCCAGTTATGTTGCATGTGTATTCATCTCCTTCTGTGCAAATCACAGCAAGAACAGCTTCTTTTCAGAGATGGGAAGTTCCTGGCTTTATTACATGTGTTAATAGAAATACGTTGTAGCAACTGCTGATAAGGTGCTGATTTAAAGAGATGCAGACTGTTAAGTCATGAGTTTCAGTGGACAGTTTTACCTCAGAAAGACTGAAAAAAAGCAGAAAGGTTTTTGATTGTCTTCAGTGATCAAGATCTTGAATTTGAGAGCTAGATTCCTCCAAAAGCAAGTGGACAAAATTCAGTTGTTAACAGAGTGAGTTTGTCTGTGAGGATTCTACATTGTCTAGCTCCTTAAAGAAAATATTAGCTTGCTGAGTAAACACAATCCCCTTTGCTTTGTCATCTCTGCATTGGTGTCTGCACAAATTCTTTTTGTTGTTGCTTGTCTGCGGGGGGTTTTTTTGTATGAATTGGGTCACTTTCCAGTCTCCTTGCATTAGAGCATGGTAACAAAATCCAGTGTGGCAGTTCCCCAAATGTTCCAATGTTTTCAAGAGGGAGGTGTGAGGCAGCAAAGAAAGGCTCTGCCCTTGAAGGAATTAAATCTCTTGGAAAACACAATGTCAGGTCCTTCCAAGCGCTTCATTGACCGACTTTTCAGCAAACTGCTGAAAACCTAATTGGACTATGTTTTGATTGGTAAAACAGATCTGGGAGGCAGTCCATAAGCAAAGAGGAAGATGAGCAGGGAAATCGGAGATACACACTGAGTTAGTGTGGAAACGACCATCCTTCCAGGCTGATCTGAACTTTCTCAGACTGCTACACAGTGCAAGAAGAAAGGAAACAGCCCCAGGCTACTGCTTCTTTCTTTACCTGCTTCTCTGTGGTGAAGTCTAGCTAGTGCAAGTCACATAGACCACTTTGCTGAGGCAAGAAGAGACAAGCTGGGCAGTATGGGCAGACACTGGGCTCCCAGGAACCAGAACTTCAACACGTTTAGTGCGGGAGAGGAGGGTTGGAGGGAAAGGCAGAGGGTGTGCTCTCTGCTACTCATCATATTGCTGCAGCTTGCTCTTCACGAACTGATGCTGCTGCATACACAGTGGCTGGGGATCATGATTACCCCTCTTTCTAGAGTTTCCTTCATCCCCTCCTCCTCTTTTAGGTAACTGCCTAAACAAGAAGATGAGAAATCCTAGGGTTTGCTAGATGGTCCTGCCCTAAAGCAATCCCGTCAAGACAACAAATTTTTCTGACATCATGACAAACTCCCTGCAAGAACAGCTATAACCTTTCCTTTTTGGAGTGACTATATTTTGTTTTCACCTCTGATGAAACCAAAATCCATGACCCATCTTCTGAAACATACACCATATACTGAGTTCTGATCAGAGACATGTTTATCTCAGGGTTAAGATGTTCAGAATGTTAATATCATTGCAGTGCATTCCACTGCAAACACACATGCTCAGATAAATTAATGCTGTAGGCATAATACTTGTGGTTTAGGTGCATATTTTCTTGCAAAATTGTTATAATTAAAAGCACTGATATCAGAGGTCCAGGAATGTACAACTGGCATCTCTTTGCATCCTATATGAGGCCTGTGTGTGATAAAGGATTCATGTGGAGTGTAAATAAAGTTTGCACCACAAGACAATGAGCATTGCAGAAAATCAGGCTCTAAACATATAGCTGAAATAGAGAAGGAAGAACAAAATGAGGCTTCAGAATGAATCCAAAGACCCCATTCTAGCAAGTGATTGCAGATTTCTTCTGGAGATCCCCATCTCTGTGTAGAGGTGAATGTCCCCTTGATGTTTCTGACTCCCCATTATTTCAAAGGAAATACATTCTGCGTGTAGCTGTAGTTGTTCAGTGGTACTTGCAGGTAGAACTGACCTTGTAAAATGAGTGTAAAATTAGTAACAGCATATAATTATTAAAGCATATTTGTTGAAGTAAATCTCCTCTCTTTCTCACTTATCTTACATTATCTCTGAGTAACGTCATTTTCCCCTACAATTTCAATTGGAATCTCTGTACTCGTATCTCCTAGATCTACCTGTTTTCATCAAGGCCTCACAACCAGCTGAAGTTCAACTTGGGCAAAAAGAGGTCTTCATCTTCCCTGTACCCTGTCTCCCTGCCTTCTGCCTTAAGTCCATTTCTTTGTCTTTCCCAGTCACTGAGGAAAACATAATCATTTGGTGTGTTTCTCAGGTCTCTTTCTCAGACTTGGACTTCACATTTGATGTGTCTCTTTTCTATGTTATTATATGCCTGTCTCTAAAGCTTGTAGATTTTTTCTCCATAATATCTTTATGATAATGACAGCCACAGGGCTAAACTTTCATCTTGGGACTTGTGTCTCTGTTGCTATAATATTCTTTTCTCTGTCTTGATGACTTGGATTTCTCTATCCAGATGATTTTGCTATAACCATTCTGACTCATCTGCACAGACTCACTTGTTCTCCTATCTTTATCATGCTAAGCATAAGCTGCTTGGCTTCACTCTCAAGACCATTCACAGCTATGAACTCTGGCCCTTTTATCATCTGTCACTCTGTATAATAGGTTCTGCAATAATCATGGTAACAATTGTGGGCTGGAGTCTGCTTCTCTTTTTCACATGCAACAGTATATTACTGTTGGAGTAGCCTCTTTGGTTTCAGTGGGCATACTTGAGAGATTGCATACAACCCGTTCTGAGTAAGGGTAGGAAAATCTGCTCTGAATTATTATTATATAATAAATAATCTCCAGATGAAATCATTGGATCGATTTCAAAATCAGTATCCTTTGAAATAGTAAAGTAACAAGAACAGATGTATCATCATGTTAACATGCGTTACAAATGAAGTAAATAGATGCCTGTGCATGAATAACTTGACTGTTCTAACATCCATCAGCTCATGTTTTGTAGTAACTGGGCTAAGAAAACTATGAATAAATAGCATAATTAAATAAACTCATATACAATGAGAACTGTAGTACTGCACCATTAGCTAGTTTAGAAAGCTTTCAGACAGATATAGATAGATTTAAAATTGCACCACTGAACCAATAAGCTGATTTATAATCTTTGATCTCCCTGTGCCCAGGGCTACCCTCTTTGCAGTTAATAGTAGTCATTCTTGGTACTGATGAAACTGTCTAAAAATGAGCATTAATGGAGACTTAATTAAATATCATTAAATAAACTAGCAGTAGCTCTTGTGGCCACAGAGAATCATGCAATCATTGAGTGATGATTGGATTTAATAGTTTCACTGAACAAAACAGCTGCTTTCAAGTACAAGATTTAGACTTTCCTAGAACAGCAGTTGAAATTCATTGCCATGATGAAGAATAGTACATCTCTGTTTGGTTTGTTTATTTGTATAGTGGGTAAAGATCTGTTTCTGGGTGTATTATGCTTTATCAGAAAGTTAGCACTAACTACTTTGGAGTAGATAATAACTAAAAACTTGGAGACTACTAAAGTTTATTTTTAAAATGGTGTAGGGTGAAAAACAATGGTTTATGTAGACTCTGATGTAAAAAAATACATCTTAAACTCTGAAAGTGGCACAAATAAGTAATTAGCTTCTTTTCCTTATCTTTTTCCTTTGAGTATATTCCCCCCTTTTCAGTTGCACTGAGTTCATTAATTTAAGAGTACCTTTCTAAGTTGGTGGGAAAATATTCTTTGTATATGAATGTGACATGCATTTAATGAAAGTGATAGCAAATTGCTCCGTTTTCATAATGTTCCAGATAAAACACTGCCTTTTTATAAAAGCTTGCTTAACAGTGAACTGTCTCATAGAGAAAGTATTATTATTCTAGCCATAGGATTGCACTGTTCTGTGTATTAGGGAAAAATGGTGAGGGGGTGCTGTATACAAAAGCGTATGTATCTGACAGACATTAATTTGGTTTTTTGGCAGGTGAAGTTCTTAGATATCAGTACAGTGACATCCATTCTGGTAGGAATTAATCTTCGTAGAACTAATCCAAGTGGTAGAGAAATAATGATTTCCTAAAGCAGCAGACCATATTAGCATCTACAATGGAAGTCGGTTTCTGCCACATTGCCCTCACAGTGGTTTATACCATGGAGGTTCCTCTAGAAGTGTGTAAGTGCAGTAGTCTCTTATTTTTTATTCTGGTCTGACCCAGAGGCTTATTCTGTCAATGTGCTTTCCTGTGAGGATGGGGATATAACAAGGATTTTTAAAATTAGATTTCCAAATTTTCTTTCCTTATTAAATTCCAATTCTGGAATCTCACTTAAAAGTGTGAGTTTGCTTTCATGCTGTTGCTGTAAATATGCACCCTGGTGAGATACAGCTGGCAGAAAACTGAATCAATTTAAAGCAATGCGTTTAAAACTGAAGTAGGTGCTGCACAGAGTCCTCCTTCAGGTCTGTGGCTTTGCTACCACTTCTCTTATTTTTTTAAATGCTTTTCTCTATACTGTTTATTTGGTAAAGATATAAAAGGGAATGTGGAAGAACTAAACGCTGTGACCCTGCTACTGCATGCTCACAGATGACTCTAGTGACCATGCATAGTCTTGGTTAAGGTTCAACTAGATTTCCCTCCCATCTCCAAACTGAAACTAACCCTATAGGGCAGAGCTGTTTCCAAAGAGAATTTGAAGAAAACACCAGAATTTACTGGACCCTACATTTCACAGAGTAAAGAAGTTGAAGAGAATATCAGAAGAATATTTTTTCTCCAATTCTTTACATTTACAGGAATTTGTAGGGAAATCACAGACAGATATGATTTGTTTTCTTAGTTTGTGGCACCTTTAAATTATATCAGCTTTATGTAAACATAATATTCAGATAGATAGTATTAAAACATTAGATTCCTACAGTACCATTCTTTTAAGTTGCAGGCTAAGGGAAGTGATTTTTCTTTATATTCTTCTGATAAAATTCCAAATACCAATTATTTCTTTTCGTCCCACAAGTGAAACAATTAACCCTGGGGGAGATGCCAAGAACTTAAACACTCTTCCAATGTGTTGGCTTGTACGCCTGATGGCTTTGTAAAGTAAATGTTTCTAATACTCCCGTCATCTTTCTACACATGCACACAGTGCTATCCTAATATTTTCATATGCTACAACATTACATGGTGTCTAGAGATCACAAAGAGTCAATCAAGCAGAGCTACTACAAAACAAGCGGCGATATCATGAATAAATTACCTCCTCTTTTCTATTGCTCTCAGTGCCCAAGGCCAGGAAATGGAAGGTTTTAATCTATTCTGAAACCAGAGTGTTGATGCGCTGCTGTTGGGCTGTGACAAGCAGCAGTAAACAGTTTTCTAGGTATAATAGTCAGGACTGTCATGCACTTAATTAGTGCTATATGAGCTCTAGCTGGCCTTACATACTATTTACATTCCACTTTTGATACACATTTAGCATTGGGAGACCATGGTGCAGATCTTTTTTTCCAGCTCACTAGTGTGTTTGTTGGGAAGAGCTAAGGTCTGTGCCAAAAAAATCAAGTTACAGATCCTGCAAGGTACTGAGGGCTTTTAATTCTTGCTTCAGGAAGCATACCACTGGTATTGCTTCAATTAGAGTCCCACATTAAGTAGTCAGCTGTCTGTTTGTCTTTCCAGTGTGTCACTTATCCTTTCTGCTCCTGTCTCGCTTTTCATTGCCATTGTGAGTCTGTTTCATATTTAGCATGGTGGCCCACCTACTCTTCTTGTCGGATGCAATTAATGTCACAGCAGCCACAGGAAGGAATGACATTTGAGAGCTGGCTGCACAGACTGGTTCCCGCAGCAGGGTCATACAGTAGAGCTGGTCAAATACTTCACCTATTTTTTTGCCTAGCCTTTTCCAAGGTTGGGAACTCCATCTGAAATGTGTGCCAGCTGAACTGGCTATGTGAGTCATTTCAGATGCATGAGATAATGGCTTAAGCCAGTAATACATTATATATATTTATGGGGTTTCTTCCTACCCAAAGTGACTAGTGGTGTGGCATACTATATATAGTCAGTGTCATACCACTCACTGCATTTGCGTATGGTACAATCAAGCCTTTAGAACTGTCAGATAAAACAGAATTTGAAACCTTTAGCCAGCAGCAAACTTACTCTGTCACAGTCATTAGACTGAAAAACATGGGAAGTGCATTAGAGATTGTTGTGGAAGTATATTCTGCGTAATCACAGCTGCAGACAGTGTCTTTCTGAAGCAAGAAATAAATCATCAGAATGAAGGTCTGATTTAACAGCAGAAAGTCAGGGGAAGCTTATATGCTGTTTACCTTAAAAGGGATAGTGAACCTTGGTTTTTGTGTCTATAATTGTTCTAATGAGTTAACATAAATGTTTCATTATTAAGTCCATGATGTTTAGTCCATTTTCCAAAGGCAAATACTGTTTCTGGAACTGGGATATCTCAAAATCATAAGCAGCAAGGTGTTGCTCTTTGGCAGAGAGGTTTGCTGGTGTCACTTGAGAAGACCAGCAAACCTCTCACACAACAAACAGTGGACACAGGTAACTGTAGCCGGTGTCACAATCGGCCCTTGTGCACCCTGCCAGGAGAGCACCATTCCCTTGTGACTGAACTAAAGTGCTGAATTCTATCCAGTTCTTAGTTCCCTCCATTGATCAATGCTCCTACCTCTCAGTTTCTTGCTTTGCAGGTACAGCTCACATATCTGGCACCTGGAAGCAGAGGTATTTGGTATCCCATAGGCTGATGGCCTAAGCATTACGCCACCTATGCCACACCTGTGCTACACCTATGCCACAGTCTACTGAAATCCATACTGTATCAAGTCCTTAATAGACAGTGAGTTCAGATTCCTGGAGCACAACAAGCTCCTGCATATAGTTTAGTTGCTTTTATAAACTATCATCTGCTCAGACACATATTTACAGATTTTTCCCTCTTGCTTTAGATCATAGACAGCCCTCCCTGTAAACTTGCTTCTGATAGTGGAACATCTCTTTTCTCAGGAAAGTAGCCTCCATTACTAAACTCTCTCTAAGTTGGTCAGTCTAAGTCTTTTCCTTACTACTACTCTGGCAGTAGATCACAGAATTTCAGAAACAAAACAAAAAAAAAAGACATTAGAGAGAGTCCATTCAAAGTCAGTGTATTATCAGCAGAACCCCTCTTGTTCCAGAAAGGAAGATGCATTCAGCTTAGTGGCTTTCTGTCATAGCTCATTAAGCAAAATCAAAATTAATCAATATGCTACAATTTCCTCATTTCCAGCTGTGATAATCTGAAGTTATGTCTCTGACATATGGGTTCCATTTCTCTTTAGAAATTCTGCTTAGGCTTGTAGCCTTCATTTTATGATTCAACAGCCTGGGTCCCATATACAGACATTGATTTGTTTGTGCCAAGAAAATATCATTCAGAATTATTTGTGAATGAAAAAATGTAGACAGAATTACGTCTATAGCATCTGGCATAATGGGGACTTTAATCTTGGGAGGGCCTTTTTAATGCAATATTAAAAAACAGGGCATAGTTGAAAAAGATTACTGTTGTCTGTGTTCATAAGCCCTTTTATGGTTTAGGTCTGGCTGTTTACATGGAACTATTGAGTTTTTCTTTTGGGTGTAGACTTAGTATTGCTTTTAAAATGTGCACATAATGACCTTTCTCCTTTTGTAAACTATCTGCCCAGACACAAACACTCTAAATGATAGAACAAACAATGCCATTCTTTTTTCTTTTTTTTTTTTTTTTTTTTTCCGTTACAAATGGAGAACCTCTTGTATGGGCTGGAAAGCCATAGCCGTCTGACACTCTGGTGGCAGAAATTGAGTTCAGATGAGGAGAGTGCTCTTTATTCAGTGACCCACAGCAATTAATGGCAAAAAGGAAAAGTTTAGCTTTTTGCTCTAAAATCTGTCGTTTGGGATTGCTGTTTAGATTGCTGACATGTAAAGATA